>NW_026542598.1:18788642-18944642 GCF_028750875.1 Macrosteles quadrilineatus | reverse complement strand
ATGCTGCCTAGCTCATGTTCTGGATTTAAATTAATCCAGCAATTAAAAATAATATTACATATTTCGTAAAAAAAACATCGTTTTATAAAGTCATTAAAGTCCACGTTATTCATGAAGTCTTGTGTTCAAACTATGAGAGACATATTAATGTTATACACCACATGAGTGCTGTCTATGTTCAAATTGGTTATTATGCTATGGTACTGTAGATGAGGTTAAATGAAGTTTTTATTATAGAAAATATACAGTAATCCAATTATTGGATTAACACAGCCAATTCAAATAATGATGGTTCTATCTTACTTTAATTTATTCAAATAGATGTTGTCATGTGTCAATTAATTATTTTCCATAACGAAATATCAACGTTGGATGGAAAATATTCGTGGACAACTATGAACTTGTGTACAGTATTTGTACAAACTCATTAATAATAGTTATTAGTTTGTAAATATTTATATTGTTACTATTTATTTGTTACTGTTCACTATTTGTTACAGCTATTTTCTATTTATTTCTGTAATTTAAAGTTGTGAATGTTTTTTTTCATTGTAAAGTGGCTATGCCGTTGGAAAAAAATAAATAGTAGGCCTAACAAAAATAAAATCTTAACACATTAGTCATAAATTATAATTTTGTATAGCTAACTACATTCACGATAATTTATTACCTATAAACATACAAATCCTTTTAAAAAGTACCATGTTCTGTAATAAAACAAGTATATTAAACGTTATAAAAGGTTTGACAAGATATGAGCAATTCAACTGTTAACCTAAGGTTTCTAACGACAGCCAACAATTGTTTTAAACATACGAAAATTACTCAATCTCATTCAGATTCTAATTCTTAATTTCAATAAACTTACAACAGGAATACAATTTGCTGAAACCTGTGTCCAAATTCGGAAAACAAATACAAATCCAAGATAGTCGAATAGCAGTGTCAAAAGATAACAAAGAGTAATATAATGAAACCGAAGTTACCCCATTAAATAGCGCAGGTAGGGGTAGGAGGGTTAAACAAGGGTAGGTTTACGGTAGAAACCCCACCAGAATATGGCACATCTCCGGAGCCTGTTTTGTTTTATTCCCGCTTAAACTTAACAAAACAGACACTCCAATCCTACCAATTATTTTTTCCCATCGATTTCAGTTCTTGCTGCGAAGTAGGCGGGGCTTACAGGGGGCGGGGCGAGGGCCGAGCGTCGGCGGAGACGCCCGAACAGGCGGGCCGAGCGGAACGAACGCGAGAATTGTTCAGTTCCACATTACCGATCGGGCCGAACAGTTCGTGCAGCGACTCCGATAGTTTTATCAATGACAGATGTGTTTTGACAGGACGTGTATTCTGTGACAGTGGCGTGTTGTCGGTTCGCGATCGGTTTGACGGTTTGTGACTGTGATTCTACATCGTGGAGACATGTGTAGTGTGTGATCTCAAGTACCTTCCACCGTCCAGATGAGTAGCGTCTGAGGTCTGAACTGTGCATACGAGGTAAAGTTTAACACCGGGGGTGTTGGATACAGTAGTTACCCTAGTGTATAGTTAAGTGTAATTTACACGCTCACCATGTTATACAGACGTTTGTCTATACAGTATACTGTACAATCTTAGAAGTAGGCCTACCGTTCATATCTAACATCACGCGTGTTTTGGGTTGGTACACTTGTAAGGACTAATGTATTGTCAGTATTGTGTAGGACAATTGAGAAGAAAATACACCGATGTTACCATAACCTACAACAGTGTGAACTGTATGTGGACGCAGGCGCGAAATGTCAAATGAAGTGATGGCCGCCGCGCCGTCCAGCGAATACATTTAGTCCACATGGCTAGAGGCTCTGTTCTGTACTACAGTACAGTTAGGGTTATATAGACTATTTATTTGTCAATGTCGTACTAGGCCTAATGGGCGTTTAGGTGAACGTGTAGAGAAAATACGTAACAAAAATGTCCTTAAAGAGGCTATTAAGGACCGGTACAGATACAATATGGTTTTTAATATGTTTACGCACGTTAATGATTCTTCATGAACAACTGTTTAAAGTTGAGACGATGCGTGAATAAAAAAAATGAAGCTTATAGCAATAATATCAAAATATAATTATATACCAAGCGCTTTCCGTAATACGTTAGAACGCTTTTGTCGGAAACGTAAACATTGGGCCGTTCCTTGATAATTCCATAGTATGAAAATTGTAGGCTGACTAAAGCAATTAATTTAAAGTAATAATATCCACGGCAAAGAGTTTGATAATATAGATTCATATCAACGGATACTCAATTTTACAAATGGGGGTGTAGCTGGTTTAGGTTGAAATTTAAATATTTTGACCGATTGCGCTTGTTAAACGATGCTACGAATAGAGTTTATGTGCAAATGACACCTTTTTTCACACTGTAAGCACTGTTATTAAAATTTATTTATTTATTTATTTGACGGTAACAACCATTTACAATAATATGCTAATATGCTAAAAATTCTAACCAAACAATACATATGAAAAATTTGATGGCTAACACATATTTTTACAATAGATATAGCTAATAGTATGTAATGTATGTTATAAAAATAAAAATATGTTTAAAAAATGTTATAAAAATAATATATAACATGTAGAGCGTTGGTCAAACCCGGCGTATTAAAACACAGCACAATATAGTAAACAAAATAATTAAAGAGATATAATTAAAATAATAACTTGACATCATGTAAAGTCTTAATTATGTAAATGCTGCTAAAATTAATATACAGTACTGATATTAAATTAATATTTTTACTTTTATGATATACGCAACTAATATTTAGCCAAAAATTAATGCGAAATATAAAGCTAAAACAAAATACATTATCGTCCAACCGGTAACATATATGACTACAAGATATGAACCAATTTACAATAAATATACAATGATGACTTATTCTCACTTAAATAGTAAATGGAAACTAAATATTTCTTGAAAATGACATGCAATACAACAAAATTCAATTGGGAAGTAACAATATATGTAAAAAATTATACGCGCCATTGCTGTGGCGCTTTTTTCCAATCTTTGTGTTAGAGTGTGTATTTTTCTTAAAATGACAGGGCTAATTTTGGTGTGATCTATTTCCATATACAGTACTGTAGTACATAGCGAATCAATCTCTGTAGTAGGCCTAAATCAATCTCCAATGCTCTTAAAAAATCCCGTCTATACGCATACAAGAAATAAGAGAGGGTCACATGTACACATGGAAAACAAAATTTGTCCATAAAGTTATTGGGAACGTTATATTGTGGAACTGAAATAGGTAATTTTATTTTAGTAGGCTAATAATAATAAATGTAAGAAATAACTTAAGTGGCGAGTATCTAGGATTTAAATCGAATAACGAGATACCGTAGAAGTAAATAAATACCTGGGCACGTATGTACAAACATAAATAAATTTGTGACTAATGTAGTTGAACTTTGTTACATAAGTTGACGTTATTAAATATAAATACATCAGGTCTCCGCCTGTAAGTGACACTATAATATTATATGTAATCATGCGTTACTCAGTTTTTACAATAAATTTAACATTAATACAAATATACGAACGTCGTTAAAGTACTTTAGAAGATTCGTGTTTTAATAACTCAAAACAAATTACTGTAACACAAGTAGCAAATTAGGATAAAGTTTCGCATTTAAATAATATAGTGTACAAACATCATCATGCCTCTAGGTAATTATTATATGTTCCATGCTTTGGAATATATAGCGAACGTCAAAATTAACAACATTAAATTTAACAAGTCTAAGTTGTTATTTATTTAAATCCACTGCGAGCAGCAAATTTACAACTTAATTTATAAGATGGAGATATGTTTACACATGAGTCTTAAAATATAAAATCAACTGAGATTATAATATATACGAGACCAATATGGCTGTATACAAGGAAGCTTGAAATAAATAATATATAATAGAAATTAATATATTTCATACTCATTTGAAAATAAATACATACATTAACAAGCAGAATAAATAAAATGCACTGATCGACATAATAGGCAATTACAATGTAGACATAGATACATTTGACTAATTAAAAAAAAGTTTTCAAAGTTGTTCACTTTATTTAAAGTAGTATGCCTAACGTTTTTATCGGAAATGTTATTTTACCAAATAGGAGCTGAAATTAAAAACTAACTTAATTTAGAGCTGAAACAGTTTGGATGTAAGCCTCTTATATTATTATTACCCGTTTCATTACCAATACCAACAATACCCGATCCGATAAGTTGTGTTTATTTATTTATTTTACATGGCAGATACGATTTTTACAATAAGTACAGTGTACACATCGAATTGATACATTACAGTAGAATACTTGAAAAAGAAGAACAACATTAAACTTTTTACTGATATGTAGAGTACACGCAAACTAAAATTGATCCATTTTGCCTGTCAATGGCAATAGCTGGTATGCTTACAATAAATATACATATGTATAGAACACTTTGATTTTATGTGATAAAAACATAACCAAGTAGCTTGGAAAATATGTGTGAAGAAGAATAACGATTGAAAAAATAGGTAATAATAGCAGCTATTACAAATCAATAACAGTTACAAAATAAATATTTAACATACAATGCCGAAGAATAACTATAAAACTAATAACAGGGGCGTAAACTATGAATAGGGCTCACAAATAATAACAGCTGTGCAATAAATATTTATTTAGAAAGAGAAAAACAATAACAACTTATGGCTTTTGATAATTTATAATCTGTTATAACTGCCTATTTATTTATCATAGATTTATTTAATTTATGGATTTGTTGAAAAAGTTATTGTGAAAAAGTGCATAGTCATTCTGAATGAAACTAATAAGTACTTAAAAATATGCAATTATTTTTAGATTAGCTTGATCTAATAAATAAATATCAATGTTTATACCTTAAATTTAATTAAGACAGTAATTCTTGATTTGGTTTACATTGGAAAAAAATAATTCAGCTGTGAGGTGGGTAACAAAGATAGATATTTTGAACTATAAAAAATAATTATCTGTCTATAAACCCCATATATCCGCGGAATTCATAATAATTTTTCAATATATTAAGTGTATTTTGTAACGCCAAGTAAATAAAAATATTCATATATACTCACTTTAAACATAACATTTTAAGTTCAAACTTTCTATTCTGTGCTCTCTGATTCAAACCACAAGATGTGTATGTAAATTTAAAAAGAAATTTATGAAAGCGTGGCCAACATTAAGAATGCACAAGAAACTGTAATAAATAATTGAAAACTAAATCGAGTAAATCCAATGCCAATGCAAATAAGGTATGTAGATAACTTAAACGCATAGTTAAATTGCATAATGATAACACAGTAAATTGATTTAATCAGTGCAATATTAACTTTAAATTAATATTTATTCTTTTAATGGTTAAAACACCGTTTACCATGATGGATTGGTTTACCGTACTACTAGACCGAAGATGCTAAGAAGCTAATGTAACCGATCAATACATCCAATAATAATTATTAATAAATTATAATTACGAATTCAATCTAAGTAGGTCCATGTTTTTAATTTTCCTCAACCTCACATCTTCTAACAAAGCAAGTGAGTATCTTGTAGTTAATCACGCGCTATGTTGCTATGTTTGTTATGGGTCACTAACGGCGGAATACATTTCCATGTTCAGTGTTATGATGGCGTATGGTTGATATGCTGGGCGGTTCCGTGGCGTATGGCCGTATAACTCAGCTATACGCCGCGTCTCGCATACTCTATACGCTCTACGCTTCACCTCATTACTGTGTTTACGGGTATCATAAAGCTCTAGTTTCAGGATTATTCTTTGACTGGTTGACGTATTTATGTTGTAAGTTGTGCGGACAAAGGGAATGGTCGGGAAGCGACCGTAATTGTAGGAGTTTGAATAATTCAGAAACATATTTCAAATAAAAGTGTATTATCTATTTATTGTCACCAATAAACGCCGTTCACAAAGATCAAAATTTAAACAATAGGTTATAACATAACATAAACCAACAAGTCTTAAATTTTAAATAAGGAACAATGGCTATTTTGAGGTAAATTGAAGTTGAAAATAAAGAAAACAACCCTCCCCCCATAGCAAACAATGTGTACATGGGTAACACATATGTGAAAACTAAAAACAATAATCTAATGAACATGTAAACAACAGAAAGAAAGATATTTACGGTTAAACTTATAGTATAACGCCATTCATGGTAGAATGGTATTAGATTACAAACATATATGTATATACTTTGTGCATTAATGGGTATACAATATAATAGGTATAATAGAGTAAATAACTTGTACTATCCCACATGAAAAATCTTGTTGAAACATCCATGATTGATGAGTTTGTTTTGAGAATATATATATTGGTTTATTATGTTTATATTAGTTTATTTGATAATGATTCTTGCATACCCGTAGAATATAATGTATTTATTCTGTGCGTTTACAAATTTTACTAGCTTCGAAACTGAATGTTAATATTTATGTATGAGAAGCATGTATTGAATAATTCGGTGGAATTATTAAAACACATAGAAGAATAATACATTTTAATTGATGTCCAACAAAACTAATGCAATTTAATTCTCGGTGGTGTTTTCATTTTTTTGTATTTGGAACGAGTAAAAAATTGTATGACGTTGGAAAACATTTAATTTTCAATTTTTGTTATTCAGGAAATAACTTCGTCGAAGAACCGTCGGATATACTGGCGAAATTTTTGGATGGTTCCAGTTGATTCTTTCATGCAAATGATTTAGTTTAACAACAATATGTAGTATAGTAGCATGACGACGTTTTACTTTTTAAAACAGCTGCTTTAATAAACATAATTTGCTCCCCCACAATAACGACGGAGATAACTAATACCTTTTAAATAATATATATCGAACAAAACAAATGGGCAAACCAGATAAATCCATACACGTTTCTTATAATCCTGAAGGAGCTGATAGTGAACTGATGATTCATTCTGATTATATTCTAATCAGAAATGCAAATGAATAAACAAAATTTCCGTGAAAACTCGATAATGTTGCGTCATTGTGGGAACCCCGATATATGTCTACTACTAATAGATATATATCGATAGGTATAACTACTACTAGTAGTAGTTATACCTGTCGACGGGGAACCCCAGCAACGGACGTTAGGCAATGGTTATACGCAAAAGTGATGACATTTACAGTTTACAGCATCTCAGAAAAGGTAACACGAGCGTAAAATACTTTACTGTTAAGAAAACACCATCAACCGATTTTATTCTCAGCTGCATGTAAACGAGTGCAATTTAGCTTTTCCAACCTTAAGAAGTAAAGTAATAAACCTAACACAACTTTTAATTAGAGTAAGAAACGCTATCAATGATTATATAAGTATACATGTGGTAAAATTTCCGTTCCAACCGTACGGAAAAAATACTGTAACACTAGTTCAATTCAATTTTAAAAACACTGCACCAATACGAAACACAAATTAATTAAATACATAATGTAAGCCCCCAACTTTCCGACCGAGTGTCAAAATCGTGTAAAAATTATTCCTAAAACATTTTTTAAAGACACTTCGTATATAAATATACAACTAATAATGTCATTATTTTATATCTTGCAGTAACGTTTTTGTAACAAAACCCATGCAATGTTCATAATTGTAACAAAAAGAATATTCATAATTATGTAAACATGTTACATTATAATGTGCATTACCAAAATATTAAACAAGCTTTGTTATACGTTTACGACAATACAACATTAATACTATTGTAGAGTTAAACTATGCTATCTGTGTGTGTGTGTTTATTTATTCTTAGTTTATTATTTATTCAAGTACATTGTTTTTCGGCTTTGTGAAACATCTTATACACAAGAAGGAGAAAAGTAGTTGATCAATGTTGATAGGTACTTTGGAGCCTAAATTTGATGCCGTTACTTTCAAAAATAAGTTGAAAACCCTTAGAAGTATAAACTATTTTCTCGGTTAACATTTCATCGGCACTTACTGCTCGTCCAGGTATTTTCTAAAGTAGTTTCTGTGGCGAACTCTGGATGGCGATTTCCACTCGAAATGGTGATTGAATGTGTAAAAAGAGTAATAAAGCCGAAGTCGGCCCGCCATGTTCTCCGTGTCGATAAATAGTAAGTGACAAAACGGCGGGAATCTGCACGCCAGACACGTCCGTGTGGGAACTGGAGGGAAAACTCAACCCCGACAGAGACAGGCCAGTGGCAGAGATTTATAGATGAGCAATGGTTATATGATAGTCGAACTATAGAAAATACAATCTTTATTTGCCGAACTAATAGAAATCGTTTAGAACTTCAAACGATATGATACATGTATTTCAAATGAAAATAAGCAATATAGTCGGAGGATGAAAATTATAAGCTACCCCGTACAAAATACTTGCATACTTAACAAAACTGAAAATACATTTTGAGGTAAAACCAAATATAATTTTGGCGATATACTAAACATGAAACGGATCTAAAGAGGATAATAGAAAGGGTGACCCTAAATTAATTGAGATCGTCACCACAGGAGCATTAATACATGGGAAATTCTGGCAGCTAACTTAACATAGTTGACTTTTTAGCGAATTCCCCATATAAAGAATATGCTATTACCGTAGTAATCCATATCCCAGAGAAGATTTGCCTTTTTAGTGCCCTAAAAAGACAAGGACACCATCCGTTTAAATGTATATATGCAGTAATAACCATTTTTACCCTATAATACCCCTCCTTAAAACCTTGTTCTTATAATCCGATCATGCTGGTTCTCGAACTTAGATACTTTACTTTATAATTTTCAACGAAATGGCGACCATACAAAGTAGGTATTTTAAGCCAAGTATGAATTATACGTGTGTACCAAATTCCATCAAAATCTGATGATTTTTACTCAAGCCATCGGGTCGTATATGTTGAATTCGCACACTGTGTGTTATGCCATAGATAAAACATACTCCCCCGAAAGAAATATTTCCTAGATAATAAATAAATAATCTGTTAATAAACTGATAATAATAATGTTAAATACAGGGAAGATTTACTTATGCCCCCTTAGAGGCAAAAATACCTCAAGTTTAAATTTATATATACAGCAATAACCAATTTTTACCCCATAAAACCCCTTCTTAAAACATTTTTCTTATAATCCGATGATGCTGGTTTGCGAACTCGTTTTAATATACTTAGATTATATACGTGAATACCCAATTCCATCAAAATGTGTGATTTTCACTCGAGCTATCGTGTCGTATGTTGAATTCGCACACTGTGTAAAATACATATTGAATACATAACTAAGTTAATACATAACTTAGTTTTAGTTTATTCTTCATACCCTAAAGTATGATAGAAACATTGCCTAGATTTCCCAACACAATTACGAGATGATAACGTGTAGAATCCCAAGTTTCAAGTTACTTATAAATATTATACGTTATTATAAGGCTAAACATGTAAAGAAAATGAGTTTAGTTTGATTCAGTTTTTAATTTTTTCATCTGTTCGAAGTAAGTGACGGATTAAGCTTACATATTATAAATCAGTAATAAATAATAACCCCAGTAGGTTTAAGGTTAGAAAACCCTCTTATTTTAAATTATCGCTGTACACCGGGATGTTTACAAGAAAACTAGTTTACAAATCTTATATATTAAATCCCTACGGGGTATAATTTATCATGAACTCATCCATAGCACTGTCGGAAAAATATATCCAGCACATTTATAGAAGCGTATTCGCAGTAACACTTTATTTCAGGAGCCCTTGTCAAAATGTCATTCATTGCGGCGCTTGAAAGCCTCTGAAAGGTGTATTGTTTCGTAGAAGCGTAAATTGTTAGAAATTGTTTGAAATAGCTCACTAGGTATTTGTAGGTTTACTTGGAAGTGAGTGAATGAAGCGACATTCTATAAGTGATCAAAAGTAATTATGAGCCTTGAAAAATTCGCAAACTCAGTTAAACTACAGGTTTACCGTGTATTCGTGGCAAGGTTTAAATAGTTTGTGTACTGGTATGAGAAAAAATATAACATTTTATACTGGTACTCATGCATTTATTAGCTTAAACAGTTTGGTTTGCATTAGTTGTATTTTATGTTTTTACTAACTAGTGATCTTTTTTTAATACTTTTAAATGGTGTGAAAAAGTAAATTTATCTCTGAGATATCGGAGAATCTCTCGCATGACATCCAATAAGCCCAGACTTTACCAAATGTCTGTTGGGTCAATGCTTAAACATATCTGACCTGAACAAAAAATCTGTTATGCATTTTCCACTGTTACAATGTATGCAATTTGCAGCATGTGATATACTAAAATAGATTATACATTTTAATTATACATAGTAAAATAATATTTCTCATGCTAGAAGTGTGAAATGATAAAATTACATCATTTTTTCTTAACAAACTAAGCTCCACAAAATCACTGTACTTTGTTAACCGAGATTGTGAAATAAAACAATGAGAAATCCAAGGCCCGAGACTCAAGACGGGATGCAAAACAGCAGTTTCTCGGTTGAGAAAAAGGAAGATTTCGGTTGCGGGAAGAAAGAATAGCCGTGTCGGCCGTGTCCAGTTTATGCTAAAGGCCCATTAAATATGTGAGAATCGCCATTACTGATCAATAGCAATCCGGCGTGACCCAGGCACTGGGAAACGGCGCAAACCCTACGTTTCTTCACCAGGCCAATTAATCTATACTTATTTAATACGCAAGCAGGATTTTTGTGACAATTACTCCTCTGAAACTACTGAACCGATTGACATGTTTTTGGTGTCATTGGAAAGAGCGTAACGTGAAGATGTGCAGGAAACTTTCTTTTTAGGGAAATAATTAGAGAGTGAGGCCATGGGGCCCTTTAAAGTTTCGTATTTCTCCATAAGATTAACATGGGAAACAAACATTGTTTTGAAACTTCAGCTGTTGTCAGAAATTAAATATTAAAAATTGGTCTCCATGGAAATGGAAGCATGAGAAAATTCACAATGTTTACATTTGCTTTGACATTTAAATGTAAACAACCAGAACTGTTAAATGCCTATTTCACAATTTCAGACAGCTGACCCAAAAAAATTAAACACCTATGTGGTAGGTTTATTTAATCTTAAACTTTATGATAGATTATTTATTATAAATCTATTTCAATGATTTTGAAACAGATTTTTCCGTTGCGGACCAAAATATAAAGTGAGAAGAAGAACATATGTTAATTGTAAACAGTCAATGTGCAAATTGTCTAATATGTTGTATTAAAAATGGGTATAGTTTTGGATGTTGGTTTGTGTTTAATGATATAAGTTATTAATTATTGAATTTTTATTTTAATGATTTGGCATATGAGTATGCTTATGATAAATAACACCATTTCAGAGTTCTGCCAGTTTTTGCCTAACTCTGTTCAGTAGAGTTTAAAGTAGCCTACACCTTATTGTCTACAATTTGGCTAAATAACTTAGGTACGATACATTATAAAAGCTGACAGCCTTTTTACGTTGACTTAAATTGTAAGCTTACCATTTACCATGGGCAGTTTGATTGTAAAAAATTACCCCTTTAAACTGGAATAGGACTGTTATGTAAATTGTGAGTATTTCCATCAGTTAATAAGCTTTTAGTCGACTCTAAAATAATCGGAAATTATGACTGTTATTAGTTTTTAAACAAGTAATTTGTTTATAGATAACTCCTGTACTTTTTTGCAATTGCTCGATTTCGAGCAACATGTACACTAGTGTATCTTTATAAGCCGCGCAAATGTGTATTTAGTGATGTGTCAAGTAAGGTTACGTAGTTGTTTTTTGTATTATGGAATTATCTGGTTTACATTTAGTGTCTCAAAATGTTTGCAGTGTGGTGGACACATATGTAATTTAAGAGTTATTTTGAAAAACACATTTTGATGAAAGTGAGATGTATTGAACTCAAATTACGTTCATGTACCACTTCCAGCGTCTACACTACTGTTTTTAAATAACTAGAGTAGTGGCAATTTCTATACATTAAACTTTTGCAAGTAGATTAGCATTTGTCTTTTATTATTATTTTTTCTAACAGTTCACCCATTTTACAATAAGTTACTAAAAATATCCAAGTTAGCAAGATTAAAAAAATAACATCACAGATTGAATGTACTACCTTTTGAAACTTGACGCAACTTCAAAATCGTATAATGATGATACTGATGCATTTTCCTTCATCGTTTATGAAATATTAATTGAATTAAATAAAAAAGCCGAAAAACTATATCTGTGACTCAAATATAACACAGTATGTGTCACATACACAACTCCCTATACTCTACTATGGTCTTGTTCCACTAATTGCCTTTGCACGTACATTTCTACCCGCATCGCTGGAGGTTTGCAGTTTTATTGAATCATTTCTGTTCCTAGTTAGTCCTAATTAGGCGTCGATCCCAGCCTTCCTGTCAAACCCCTTGTCTTACATTTAATTAGTTGTACTAATTAGGTTTGGTTTCGTCACTGAGCGACAGAGCGCAGTACCCCCTTGCAGCAACCCTACATCGCGCTCTCGTGCCAATGTTGGCTAAACTGTCGGTATTGCAGTACGGTGTCTGGAAAACTACATAAACATTAAGTAATTTCCGAATGAGTGTAAAGTGTACGAGGTTTTTGAAGGAATATTAAATTTATGGAAAGGTGTAGGTGAAGTGAACCATTGTAAGAATTACTATATTTAAGTGTAGTTTTAATTATCAATGTTTCAAGCAGATTTTGATGCTGGTAATTTAAAACGGAAAATATAAAATACAAATTAAACAGACACATAAACTTTTACATATTTACAGTAACCATGATGTAAAGTATGTACCTCAAATACAACTTTGCAAATCACATTAAGACGGACAGATAAATGTTTTAAAACTTACTACTGGCTTATGTTTATACTAGTATTTAAAAATGTTTATATCTGTGTAAACAACTCCGAATAATAACACATTTATTTATTTCTTTTATACATTTTACGTGTTATTTGACATCTGAACAAAAATTTGAATAAGTGTATATAATGAGGTCAGGGATTCCGGGACACCCGGTACTTACAATTACACTATATATTTTACCAGATCGTAAAAATATATATGAGATGTAACAAGGGCTATTGTGTTCGAGTAATCCTACCAAACATCACAAGGCCAAATAGGAGATTCGTCACATTTCACATTTGTGTAAATACATAGATCTACATAATACAGTAGTAGCATCAAGCTATAAGTTTTGTAAGATTGCAGCACCTATTAGTTGTAAAATTGAAATGCAATTTAGTTTATTTGTTATTGTTGTATAAGTTTGGCTTAGAATCTTTGTCACTTTGCCTGACGTTTTTCAATGCTATGTAAAATATTTTGCATGACAACAAAGGTATTGATTTCATCATCTTTCCTCATCCATAATTTGTCGTTTATTCGGATAAATTAATCATACAATGGTTGCACTATTCATGTAATTGGAGACCAACAAGTTTTGATTAAAACAAACATAAACACTCAACTCTTTTAATGTTGTTTGGATGCTGCAAATTCAATGGTGATGACATATGTCTTTTGTCGTACTCGTAAAATACTTTATTTTATTAACTTTTCTGGCCAACTTTTCAACCGTATTGTCACCTGCCTTTTAATAACTCTTGGACATTTACGAATATTTACATAGAAGCACCATGTTGCCCCACGCATTCAGTTATCTCGAGATGCAGTTGGTCCATAAATCTCGCAAAGGAGGACCACTGGGCTGATTGAATCAGTTTCGATTTTATCCAAACCCCAATTTGGGCTCGCTGGACTGTGAGGTATCGGGGTATGCTAATGCGAAGGGAACTCTCCCACAATGTATTCTTGACTCGGGAATCCCTGGCCAATATCTCTCTATAAATAGAGGCGTGGTGTCATCGAGAACATGCAGAAATCAGTTTTAACCAGGTTTATATTTGTGCTGTGTAACGGATATTGATCCGGAATCACCAATATTACAGAGAAATTTGTTTGGAAATGTAGACATTTTAGAGAGGTAAACCTGTAGGAGAGTTTTTCGTGAGACCTACTAATAAATAAAGTTTTGAGTTTACTAATAATAAATAATAGTATTTTACGATTGTATTAGCATTATACGGTGCTAATAAAACACACCCTCCAACATTTATGTACAACACTCGATATAGCTAGAAATATACAGAATCAGAATAAGAGTTGTACTGCCGAAAAGAACTAAGTGCAGCATACAGGGCAAAAGTCACATATATAAAACATAAAAATATGTAAAAAAACATTTCTATTCCGAAGTGGAAAAGGAATTAAATTAATATTACGTTGAACTAACTGTAGGTACGTATTAAATGCGCTTTAAAACAAGCATTAAGTGTGCATCTCAAGTAAACCAACTATGATCTGATTCAAATGCGTCACCAAAGTAGAAATGTATACAGCACTATGATTATGTATGATAAGGATCAAATTTCTTTCAATTATTTTTGCCAGCTATAAGAGCGATGTTCTATGTGTTTTAAATTATTGTAAATAGTTTGTAGCAAAAAATGCAATTATCATTCTACATTAAAAATTGAATTAAATGAACATCATTTATAGAATTAAATTCAAAATGTGGATATTAATATAAACCCAATGCGACTAAGCTGAGGAGTTCAGCGTTTTCAGCTGTTTAAGATTCGCTCATGTTAAAGCCAGTCCGCACTAAGCAGAATATCTGGGATAGGATTGGAGGGAGATTTTAGATTTGAGATTTGGAGAAAGAGAGGATTTCGTTATTGATGTTCGTGCAAGATTTCTCCCCCCAAAGCAAGGACCTCATCCCGTCTCTTGAGAAAACATGGCGGCTCATGACGAGGAATATATTCCAGGATAGATTTGAGAGACTTTTTAAATTATTCATGGTTTTTGTACACTGTGTGTAAGAAGAGACGATTTTTCCATGTTATTGTGCATTTACGATAGAATATAACGACTCATTTCCAAAACATGTTCTACTCATGTTCAAATTATTGTTTTGATTTAAATTCGCTAAATTTTTATCAAAGAAATAATTTCAGAAGTATCAATTTCCATTATAGGTTTATAAACGATTTATGAGTTTATTTAACGAAATTGTTGTACTGTATATAAAAAAAACACATACTGCAATAATACTCCTGCAGGTACCTAAAGTAACCAAATTTTTTACGAAGTATTTGGAAGTATATCGTTAGCTGGAATGCATTGGCCAATGAAAATAAGGTAGGCCTAGTTTAAATTATTCACTTTTAAATACTAAACTTAAGCTCTATATGGACTTTAAAGTTTATGAAATGATTCGTTGTGTTTTATAAAAGTGATTATTTCGATATCTTATACCACAAGTGGAAAGTGTTGAATTTTCTGTTTTATTTATTCCCAAAATACTTGAACATTACCTTAATTATTGATTTATTTTAAAGCTTATACAAACCAAACACTAAAAACGCTAAAAATTAATTAGTATTTTCACCGAACGCCCCTTTAAAACAGATCACTCAAGCGGAATTTCAACGTTTTTAATTAAAACGTTTTTCACCGTCTGAGGTGTAATCTTGCATTTCAAATCACGAATAATCAAGTGAGCTTCTTGCTGAAAGGCTTCTCCAAGTTTTTGTTTGCGCATTTAGGTCCTAATTACAGAGGATTTGTCTAATCAGATTTCAGATTCTCTGTTTAAAATGCAACCGAGTCATTTCGCTTATGGTGTTTGTCCCGCTACGTGTCTAAGTTTATTCCAATCCACATAGTTTCTACAGTGTTTTATGCGGCGCGTGCACAAACTTGGCCATCGCACGTGCTGCCAGTTTTACATAGTTTCACAGCTTAGGCGATTTGTAATTTAAATCGTAATTCGCTATTGTGTTTGAGAGTAAGCGGTTTTCAAACGGACACATTTTGTTGAACTGAATTTGGTATAAACTATTTGTAAACATTTTTGTTCCATGAAATGCAAAGTTCCGTCGAGTTTCAGTTCAGTATTTCTAAGTTTAAGGTTTTTTTGCAAAAAAAAGTAGAGTTAGAGAACTAGGGAGTTCATATAATCAATATTTAACAAATATCCGTGACGTACCCCCTTTAATTTGAAATGGTAATTTAATTTTGTGAAACCTAAACTGTGAGACACTAAGATCAGCCCGTTTTTCCAGTTGGGATAATTTATTTTACAACCCCGTTATCATTAGTAGTTATTGTCATACAGAGAATGATCCATGATCTCATGTGTTACAGTTGCTTAATCCATCCCTTATCTGTTTCAGATATGGACATGACGATGACAGACTCGCCCCACCGCAGCTGGTACGACAGCACCACTCCCCGCGAGGGAGGTAGCGACTCCCAACTATCTGTAGCAGAACACATGAGCTCCCTGTTCGCCCACCATCACGCCCAGGAGCCCAGCGGGTCCAGGGAGTACCCAGCCTACCGTGGGTCCGCGACCAGGGAGGACGGCGACTCCCAACTGTCAGTGGCGGAACACATATCCTCCCTGTTCGCTCACCACCACGCCGCCTCCTTGGAACCTGCGGCCACCAGGGAGTACCCAGGGTACAGAGCGGCGGCGGTCACCATGACCAGCAGATACTACCATGGACAGCTGCATGGGCACGCCTCCTCGTACGCGGCGCAGCATGGTTAGTACACTGATGATAGGAGCTAGTGGCAGAATAAGTAATACTGTGGGTATACTTGTATATGCACCATAACAAAGAGAATTCGATGTTTGAGTGATTATTGCTTGATTATACGAAGTTTTGGTATCTTAAATCTGATTTTCACAAAATGCTGTCTTTATGTGACATTGTCTTCACGGGAGAAAGTACCGAAGTACGTAAACATAAATTGTCAATGCGAATTCACGTTTCCTGATGAGTTAGACACTTATCATAAACCAGATGTCTAGTGGCAATGAAAAATTAATCTCAATCTCAACAACACTCACAATATGTTAAAAGTTATCTTAAACATTTTCGAGATGAATCTTTATAGTATACAAATTGTATTCCTTTTTTTGTCACTGGCCTTTATAGTTTGACTGTAACAAATATTCATACTGTAATTTAGTTTAAAGTAATATGTAAGCTATGCATAGAATAAATAGTGTAGAGTATAATATACTGGATAGTCGTGTCTACTACACTGATATATTACTACTAATATATTCTGTGATGTCTGTGATATTATATTCGCAATTTCTTTGCAGCACATCTGTACATTAAAATTATCTTTCAAAGTTTGTGTATAGATATAACTGTTCTATTGAACATGAAATACATGTAGAATCTCGTTTCAATTGGAGCAACATTAATGATATGAGTTGTTCTCGTACTACTGTATGTTCATCATCCCGCCAAATATTCATATAACCGACTGTAGCCAGCGATGTCAGCGCGCTCTGGCAATTAGACACTCTGCAATTACTACGCCGGTCTTGAGTAATTTATCGTTACAAAACCTCCCTTATTTGAATATTCACCACACTACAGCGGCTGCGGATGAGTTGTGTATCCTAATGTTGATTCATTACAAGTTTTTAGCTCCATTTCCGACTCATTAGTCTTCTTTTTTCATCGACTCGCTCCGTTTTATATACTAATACTTAAAAAAATGAAAACTGTTACTACTCCTGAATTTGTTAAGTAGGTTTAAGTAACTGGGTTTAATACTGCACTGCCGTATCATGGTCTTCAGAAGAAAACTAAGTAGTTGAACTATCGAAAATACTGGCCGAATTTCCGAATCCATCTCAGGAAGCCATCTTCGGAACAAGTAACCTCCCAGAAAACCCACATTCGACAGCCTAGCTCATCATCATTGTCCTTTGAATCATTATTGTCCTTTTTACATTAAGTCGAAATATAATCCTCGATAAACGAATCCGGGTCACTAATCGATACTCGTAAATAAACTGACATTCATCCGGGATAAATTTACTATGGAATAAATTCATTTGTGTTTGAAGTAACGCAAAAACCTAGAAACACTCAATTTGGAAGACTGGGGTTGGCACCACTGGTGCAGTTGTTGTATGACATGCTTGTCGCTAGCTCCCGATAATTTGGTAAATTATAAAAGTTTATTACCGAGTTGTTTATCAGTAGTGTGTTTACCGAACATTATACCGTCAAGGAAGATATTAACTGATAATTCGGGTCGGGAAGTGAACTGGTCGTTAAGATATCAGTAGTTGTGGTTGTGGTTCAGTCCCCACGTGGTCGGAGACGGACAGGTTTGCGTGTTTGTGTGTTGCTGAGACCGAGGACAATTTCGAGTACGGTTTGTTTAGTGCGAGTTCCTGTGATAATCTACAGTAGTTACCAGTTATTACAGTGCCAATTTTAATGACTGAAAGTAAAATTAGTGACTTTTTTACTCCGAATAGAAGTGCAAAACGGAGAAGATCCCGTTCGTCACCTGCCTCACCAGGTAATCTTCAGAAGTGTATGGGATTAACCGACATAGACATGGAAAACGACGAGGTAAAGGTGGGTGATCTCACTAAAGGTCAATTAAGATGTGCTTTAAGAGATGTTATGTCTGAGCTTCTTGACACCAAACTCTCTACTTTGGCCACAAAAAGTGATTTAATTAACCTATCTAACCAAGTAGCAGTCCTGGAGGAAGAAAATGATTCTAAAAGAGAGCAGATTAGGGAACTTAAGGTCCAAAATAGGCTTATTATGGATAAGTTGCTTGATTTAGAAAGCCGTTCCAGAAGGAATAACCTTATATTCAGGGGGTTAAAATGGGGTCCAAGAACATCAGATTTCAAGCACGTTGTAGGCACCTTTTGTAGTGAGATGTTTGGAATTAACCAAGTTTGCATCAATAGGGCACATCCATTGGGAAAGGAAAAAGACACTATTATTGCTCACTTGCCTTATGATTCAGATATTGAATACATAATGAGTAGGGTGAAAAACTTGAAAAATACGGGTTACAGTGTGTACCGCGATTTCCCGCGCGAAATTCGGGTTAAACGGGCGTGTTTGGCAGCAGTAAGAACTGAAGTCGAGAAAGTGTCAGGAGAACTGAGAATGCCTTTAGTGTATGACCACATGACTATAAAGAAGTGTAGGTTTACTTGGGAAAACGGCAGTCTCATGGCAGGGCGACAGTGTGGTGTGGATAAGCTGAAACAAATGTTTGGACACGATTTTTCTGCTTTCGTGAGCGGTTTGAAGAATCCACCTCCACGTCGAACAAGTGAGAATCCAAATCAAGGTAAACCTGTGTCTTCTCCTTCAAAGAATGTCTCTGGGGTACTACTGGTGCAAGGCAACGACTCAAACATGGGGGCGGAGGCGACCAACGACGGAGGTGACGGCGACAATGGCGCGACAGGACCAGGGGAGGTGACGACGGCTACAGCGAGCTACTCACAGGCGCTAAGAGGCTAGGGAACCGACGCCAATCCAGCGAACGACGAACATCGGGTGTTCTCCGGACGGTGTGCGAGTGGAACAGGTTCATTAAAACTCATTTGTTACAATGTTTGTGGTATTAAGAATAAATTAGAGGATTATTATTTTTTGGAATTTATAGACAATTATGACGTAGTTTTCATTTTAGAATCATTTATTTCAGAGAGAGATTTTAATTTTATTTCACAAAAGCTTAGTAGATTTAAAATAAATATTAAGTTCGCAGAGAGAACTGCAAATTATGGAAGGTATAGGGGTGGGTTGATTGTATTAACCAATTTAAAGTCACCATTTTTTAATTTAATTTCATTTATTGAAATCAATGAATTAATTTTGGTCCAGATAGATACAGGAATTGATGATAAAAGGTTGATTTTGGTACCTTTATATGTTAACTGTAATTTTTGGGAAACTGATTTTGAAATGGTTTCAAACTGTTTAATTGATTTATGGCATGAAAACCTAGTAATAATTGGGGACCTAAATGGAAGAGTGGGGGATGAACAAAAAATAACAGAGTTATTCCTAGGCGAGATAAATCCTATATTCAATGATACACGTAAGTCTAAGGATAAAATATTGAATTGCAGGGGTAGAAAAATTTTAAACTTATTTGATAATTTAGGTTTAATAATTTTAAATGGTAGATCTGTTGAGGATTCTTGTGGGGAGTATACTTTTATCGGGGCCATGGGTTCTTCTGTCATTGACCTAGCCGCTGTGTCTATTAATTGTTTACATTTAGTAGAAGGTTTTAGAGTGTTGAGCCATACGGGATCGGATCATATGCCCATTGAGGTTTGTTTAAAGGTGAAAGGTATGCAATTGAGGGACAACGAGTGTGGTCAGATATTACCTTTGATGCCAAAACTCAAATGGTCAAATAATTGTAAACAATTTTACAGGGCGAGAGTGGATCGGAAGGTCAGTTGCTTGCAATTGTATGAGGACAATCAAAAGAATGTAGATAACATTATTAAAATCATTATTGACTCGGCCCAGAATAAACAATCGACTATACCTGATTCGAATTTTAATAGGAAGCGAAAGTGGTTTGATTACGAATGTTTGGCTGTGAGGAGGCGTAAATTCAAATTATTAAATAAATTCCGTAAAACTAATTGTGAAATTGTGAAGTCCGAATATTTAGTAGTTTGTAAGCAGTTCAAAAAGTTATGTAAGAATAAAGAAAGATTATTTTTAGAGAAAACTATTTTTGATTTAAATGATAGAGGGGATGCAAAATTATTTTGGTCTGCATTGAACAGTTTTAAGCGTGGGAAAGTTAAACTTGTTGGTAATATTGCCCCAGAAAACTGGGTATTGCATTTTAAAAATTTACTCAACCCACCTTTGTTATCAGCAAGTATCAGTTATGCGCAACCTTTGATAACAGACGAGATATTAGATGCTGACTTCAGTATGTTAGAGTTGAAAACCATTCTTTTACGACTAAAAGATAACAAGGCTCCTGGTCATGACAGGGTGCCATATGAATTTTTTAAAAATGCTCCCGACTCTCTTCTTTACAAATTGTTAAAGGTATATAATGATATGTACAACAACGGAAAGGTAGCTGAAAGTTTTAAAAAATCTATTGTATTTCCTCTACACAAAAAGGGCGATGTGAATTTAGTAGAAAATTACAGGGGTCTTTCCTTTATCGACTGTGTTTGTAAAATTTTCTCAAGTTTATTGAATTTTAGATTAAACGAGTGGATAATGGAAAATAAAGTAATTTCTGAATTTCAAGCTGGATTCAGGAAAGGTTATTCTACTATCGATAATATATTCAACCTATCATGTATAGTAAATTTGAGTTTATCTTTAAATAAACAAAAATTATTTTGCTTTTTCGTCGACTTTACAGCAGCTTTTGATACAATAGACAGGGATTCGTTAATTTTTAAATTACTTTCTTTAGGGGTCTCATCAAAATTTTCTAGAATTTTAAAAAATCTTTATGAGGGTACCAATGTTTCAGTGTGGTGTAAAAGTGGCATAACAAACAGTTTTGAATCAACAATAGGTTTAAAACAAGGATGCGTTGCCAGTCCTAATTTATTCTCATTATTTATTAACGACTTGCCAGAATTTTTAGGAGGTGGCTGTTTAGTCGGAGGTAAGAGAATAAACATTTTAATGTATGCCGATGATGTTGTACTGATAGCACCAACAGCCACAGTGTTACAGCAAATGATAACTAATTTAGAGGCCTACTGTGATATTTGGAACCTACAAGTGAATCTTAATAAATCAAAAATCATGGTATTTCGTAAAGGTGGTAGGTTGGCACGAAACAATAAATGGTGGTACAAAGGTCAGCCTATTGAAATAGTGAATTCCTACAAATATCTAGGAGTTGTTTTAACACCAACTCTTAACTGGGATAAGCATTTAAATGATAAGTCAGCTGCTGCAAAATTAGCTATTAATGCCGTGTGGAGTAGTTTTATAAATAACAATAAAGTTCCGTTGAATTCTAAATTTGTATGTTTCAATTCAATAATAAAATCTATTTTGTGTTATGCAGGTCAAGTGTGGGGATATTTAGATTGTGATCCAGTGGAATCAGTTCAGAGATTGTTTATAAAAAAACTATTTCGGTTGCCAAATAATACGCCTAATTATTTTCTGTATTTGGAGTCAGGATTAGACAAATTACAATTCCATACTATTTTGATGAATCTAAAATATATATTAAATGTGTTGTGTTTGGATGCAGATCGTTTGCCAAATATTTTAGCAAGGGAAGTGATAAGGAGAAAAGTGTATTGGTACCGTGACTGGAAATTATTAGGTGACAAGTTTGGTTTGCCGGTAGACTTTGCGCAAGGTCAGGTCGAGGTCCAGCTGATGAGCGTTGTGAGTGCGTTGAGAGATAACTGGAGGGCGGAATGTATTGGCAGAGCGCGTACATCGGCATTTCACTCTCAATTTATAGATTTGGACTTCAATCTTGGCGATAGAACTTTTCTCTCCGATAATAGGGATATCGTCACAATTTCATGGATTATGAAATGTAGAGGGGAGATGTTAGATTTAAATTATAAACCCTGGGTAGTTGATAAAAATTATTTTTGTTCCTTGTGTAACCTGCATGAAAATGAAACTGTTTTTCACTTTGTGGCAAGGTGTCCCGTGTTTAAAGACCTTAGAAAATGTCATTTACAAAAATTAACTATTGATTATCATGAGTTTTTATCTTATCTAAATGGGAGGGATTGGCGAGGTTTGGGTAACTTTATTAAAATAGCCTGGGGCCGTAGGAGGGAGCTAATAAATGAATTTAATTTTTAAAAATCCTAACTTGATGGGAATATTCTGTTCTAAAGGTATTCGAGTCGAGGGTAATCTTTTGAACGACAGGTGACAATAAGCATACATGAATTAAGCAGTTTAAAACATTATATACTAGGCTATTTGATGATGAATCTCAACAATCATATACTCTGTTTTTTTCCTTTCATTTTATTAGAGCAGTATTTTATGTTTCAGCATTCATGATACTTTTTATCTCAAAGATTTATTATTTAACTGTTTACTGTAAAAGGAAATTCTTGGTTTAACTCTAAAAACTGTATGTTAGAATATATCTGTATGTTTGTATGTGTGTATGTATGTATTTACAGTATAGCCTAGTATGATGTGTAGGTATGTGTATTAGTATGTGTAGGCAATAGATTAGAATCCTTGGTGCAGTTCAAAAAATTGGAATGAATGTAAATTAGTTTAAATTTTATTTTAGCTTTTAAGTGAGTGCTTTTATGTTTATTATTTTTTATATCAGTGCAGTGTTGATTTTATTTAGATAGTGGAAGTGGACTTTGCCAACCAGACAGACGGTCAAATGACTATTGTCTTTTGTGCATAAAAATAATACAATCTGTAAATTTGTAAACGATTCAGAAAAATAAAGCACTGTTATCTATCTATCTATCTATCTATCTAATCCTCGATAAACGAATCCGGGTCACTAATCGATACTCGTAAATAAACTGACATTCATCCGGGATAAATTTACTATGGAATAAATTCATTTGTGTTTGAAGTAACGCAAAAACCTAGAAACACTCAATTTGGAAGACTGGGTTGAATTTTCATGCCGAACGTGCAAAGGAACTCCAAATATGTTTTGACAGGTCGAGCATTGGAGTTGTCTTGATCGCGAGAACAAAGAGCGCGGTTGCTGCATAAACACAGTCGGGGTGGATACGTCGGTGGCGTGTCGACCGCACATCTACCCCCACCCCTAGATAATCCAGCACAGATATGGTAATACTCTATCTAACCCACGATCTAACACGCGCTGCCGACAAGGTTCAATATCGCTCGCTCCTCCGCACTCCCGCGTACATCGGTCAACCTTATTGTCGATTAATTGTAGAGCTTTCGTGTTGCGGAGCGCTTTCATTTTCGGATTAATAATTGATCCGCCGTGTCGCGATGGTGACTGTCCAATGTCCACAGTTCTCACGTCACGGTCGCCGTGTTGCTGTGTTCGTGCTCATGTCGATCTGCTGCGGATAACACCGGAAGCGGCGTTTCCCACGTCGTGACCACAATGCGAGCTCAAACGCTCAAATTACGGACTTATGCGTGCGGAATCGTAAATTATCATCGCAAATTATGTTGTTATATGCAGCGATCCGAAGGTCCACATTAATAGAAACCTGATTTGCCGCAGTTCGTAATTCGCGCGGTTCGCTCACGGGGGGCGGCGTCAGTCGGAGAAATGGCGGCCGCGGACGTGTGAATGTACTTCGGGCAGAAACACTCGATTAGGAGTGATTTACACGATATTATTTCATTTTTGTGGTAAAATTTCTATTTTCTTAAATATTCTTATAGTATATCGTTATAAACCTCTAAATAATCATCCAGGGTTATGTCCCAACTATTAACTTTTGTATTTGTAACTTTATCCAAACAATCAGGATTTCTAAACATACTGCGTATGTCCATAGATAAAACATAGTCCCTCGTTTTATCTATGGTATGACCATAGATTTAAGAACTCCTTTAATCTATGGTATGACGTTAATGCCATTGCACCGTACTTAAGTGTTGCTGTAAGTAATTTATCGATTTGCATTTTACGTGTATGTCACCGATTCCGCCTGATGATGGCCGGCTGTCAGGTCGAAGCTACATAATATACAATCGTAAAATCTTATAAAAATACTTATTTACCGTGTTTGAGAAGTATTAGAAGACGAATTTTATTATATTCGTACCAAGATATAAAACATACATGATAGAAATATAATATTGTATTTTTTTTGCTTATTTGGTACAAATAGAAAGTCCAAGTCCAAAGATTAGCTAAAAGCTTATTTGTAAAATCCAAATACGTATGTGGCAGTACGAAAGTATTCTCCGAAACAAGATGACCAAAACCAGTCCAGAGGTGTAAAAAATAAACATGGCGGAAGGTGTCAGGCCATCATATCTGTCCCCATCTTCTTCACCGAGGGTCAGTGTCAGTTCACCAAAAAGTCGACAGTCTGATGTCAATTATTCGGTGAAATTCGACACCAGCGCCCGCGGCTGGCGTGGGAACTCGTCCCAAGAATGTCTACAAGTCTATAGTCTACAAGTCCGGAGCTTGTGGCAGGGTTGCACCCGCAATAGATACGGGTTTCCCTGCATTAATCCCTTACCCGCGACGCACTTTCTGTTTCTAATCCTAGAAGACGGGTGTCTTTCACTTTGCATATTCCAATCGTACCGGATGGAAAAGTTGAACGTTTCAAGAGTAAAATTACCACTGTCTTGTGGTGAAATTTTGTAATGGAGACTTGTTGCAGTTTTTTTACTGGGGTGCTGATTTTACTAGCCTAGTGTGTAGTGCAGAACTTAAAATCTTGGAGACCCTGGTTCTAAACCCAAAAAATAATTAAGTACAATAGACGACAAGAATTGTTTCTGTGTTAAACAATCTCTACAACAATTAACGTATTTTTACTCATTCCTTGTCAAATTGATAGCTGTAATTCACCTAGACACAGAAAACGTACTACTATAACCACCTAGATGAAAAAATGTATTATTTCCGAGACACATAATTGCGAAGCTAAGTCTGTATACTTACTCCTAAACTTAAGGGGTTTCTGCGCATATGAATCTAAGTTAAAACTTGGACACAATGAAGAGATAGAGATGATTGTATTTTGTACTTTAGAATAACAAGATTTAAAATCGTTGTATTATCCCTTCCAAACCCTATTTCGGATCCCTGAAGCTTCACGAAATTCCACCTGTTTACTTCAGACGGCTACATAACCGCATTCGAGTCGACGTTCGAAACATCGTTTTTCGATTTTCACGATACGCGAATCAGGTAATGAAGTGGGTCCCGAGTCCGGTGTGAGGCTATACGGCAGGGGCGGGTCCCCGTGATAGGACTGGCTCATAGGATCAACCGGGAATTAATAACCTGCGTCGATTACGGGACATAAATTACAAAAAAATTAACGACTCCGTTCTAATAAGTTCCACGAGCGACGGCTAAGGTCAAAGGTAGGACGGAGTGAGGAGAGAACATGGTAGGGTCGTATACGTGACGTCAATCAATAATAAGCTCAAGTACTGGCTTGGTATGTACCAAGTACCTAGGTAGAGTCGGTATAAACTGTCTTGGTATGTACCAAGAACCTAGGTAAAGTGGGTATGGGCTGCCTTGGTGAGCATAGGGATGATACGGTGTGTTACCATACCATACTACCATACTAATAGTATTCAGATAGGTGATTGATTTTAAAATAAAAAAAATAATTTAAGGCAGTTTAAACGTATACCAGTTGCAGTAAATCTGAGTGAATCAAAATTAAAATAATAAATTCCAAATTTTTTGAAAATATCCGTCTTAAAATATAGCAATTCATCTTATAATGAAGATACACATATATAGCACATATATATAGGTTTACCGTTATGCTAATAAATACAATAAACTGTTCAGGAAACAGTAGGATGAAACCATGCATTGTTTTAGTTCAAAATAAATAAATTATACGTCAAGTAGTTTGAACTGAATCAAACAAATAAAATTCGAAGGCTGACAAGAGGAAGCGGTGTGAAGCAATAAAGTTGGTATCAATTGGGCTCCAATCGCAGCACCGACCACACAGCACACGGCTGGCCGCCCGCCAAACTATAAATGAAATAATGAATTACAAATTGTCCAACGTGTTTTTCAGCTCTCAGCTCCCGTTTAATATTCAAATATGATAAGTAATGCAGTATATCCATACCCTGCGCTTTCTTGTCTCTATTTTGGGGCGGCAAAAACGTTGCCTATGTTTGTTTGCGTTGGGATTTCGTTATGCATTTTTTCATATTAAAAAAAATATATACAGTTTTATTCGTTGTACTTGTAAGTTACTGGGACAGTGAATATTTAGATCGGTTATCGACGAATTTATACTGTATATTTAGTAATGCAGATATTAGTTTACGGAGGGTTAACGATATGTAGTCTTGAGATGAATATAAACATTTCTACAGATGATTATGGTACCTCGAAAATTGGTGTCTAGTTTGGGGAATTCACTTTATGTAAAGGCTTTTATGCACAATGTTTACATTATTTTTATCTACGCTTGAAAATTCTTTAGTTTCTCTTGCGCCAATTTCTGACGTTCAAGTTTATACAATTTGGTTACGGTTAGACAGTAACACAACCAGGGTTTGGACATTTTCCTTACAAAAAAGTTGCAAAAAGGCATCGCTCTCTGCCAAGAACATGAAGAAATAAATGTATAAGGAAGTAGTTTATTTAAAAAAATCACAAATGTTAACATTTTACGATTACAATCTTGCCACATAACGCTGTACTCGTACTGGACAGTTCGGGACATAGAGTTTGAAAAATAAAAGAGCAGAGGAGAGCATCGGTGTTCGGCGCGAACGAGCCAGCTCGACCGCAGCGCCCCTAGCGTCGAACCGTTTAATCTCTACTGTGCTCTGTAATCGGAAGGCTAATACAATTATCAAGATTAAGGTAGTAATATAATGTGGGTAATGATACAGAGCGTGGTATACTTCCCCACAGGTGGCTGTAGGAATTCAACACCACTATAGTCTGTCCCCAGGTTCTAGGCCCAGGGAGGAAAAATAATTTAGTGCATGTTATATTTAAACGGTTACATAGTGAAAATAGCATTCGCGATTCAGTGGGGAAAACTTTATTACAAAATTTGAAATTTGATTTGATAGTGTAATTGTTAAACTCCGTTAGCTGTCCGCAGCCCCTTTGAATGCAAGTCGAGGCAGGCTAGGAATGTTAGGATAATAATTTAATTTGTATGGTTTCGTTTTTAATTAGTTTTATATTTAATATCCAAAATATAGACTATCAAACGAAATAATTATTTTTGCTGGACCCAACTTGCATTTCAAGTAGACAAAGGCAGCTGGCCGATTTTGACCGGTGTAGTTTAATAATTCTTCATAAAAGGCAAAACCTAGATATAACTCAGGTTGGGTTAGCTATTGCACGGCTTTGAACCATAATAATGACAAACAAATCAATGTAAGATATGAAAGATTTGTTCAATATTTTACTCAAAATAGAACTTTAAAACAGAGTTTTGAAAGCTTATACGATGAGCTAAGAATTACCGTATCTTATGACACTTGGTATTAAGTTAGAAAATGTTAATCAATTTTACATTTTTAATTATAATTGTTTGTGCACTCCGTCTAAAGCTACACCAAGTGAGTTGTTTACTGAAATACAATGTTGTTTTTAATAGGTCTGTGGTTTGCAAGAACACATACTTAAGTGTTTGTGTTAAGCAAAATCAAATTAATACATTTTTAGGTATTTTTTATACACTTTTTACTGATTTTATTATAAAACTAGTTAGAAATTAAACGAATATGGTGTTCTAGATACGGACTCCAGGACTTCTCCATCAAGTAAGTCAAAATCAAATTTAATTTAGTATAACGTTGAGTTTGGAATACTGATGCACCTTAATAAGTAGTTAGAGTAATATGATTAAATCATTTAGACATTTTTGACACGTAATATTGTTTGGGGTACTGTTAAAGGAGAAGGTAAAATTCATCTTAGGTATTCATTGTACTCTTAAAGTAGTAGAACTCGTACTATTTTATCAATATCCTTACTCTATCTTTTATGAGCATGTAAAATACTTCTTTTTCTTATCTTTAAAAAAAATCTCATAACATGCATTCGCCTTCCTCATAATTGCACTTCAAAAAATTGATTATACCTTAAATCTAAATTTAAAAATGTACCAGGAAATAGAATCACACAAACAATATTATCAATCTCGATCAGCTTAACGCTAAATGTAAGTAGTGTAAAGTAAATTATACATTTATAACTTACAATCTGAAAGAAAGCACTCACAACACCTTACATTAGGATGACAAATAACAGTACGCAAGAGGTTGGCCTCGGCACCACAAGAAGTTTTAGATAACGTGTACACATTTTACAGGTTTCTCTTTAAAGTAAACATAAATCTATAGTTCTCTCAAGAAATCGTTTGTTATCACCAACCCTAACGCGGCATGCACTCACAAATATTAGTAACTTTCACTACACACACCTACCACTACGTTGGAAGTTTTAGTCTGCACCCTCTCTCATACAATTTCCCTATATAAGCACAATTTTACTATAGACGCACCCCTGGCTTAATTGCCTAAAGTTCAATATTGTAGCGTGTACTCTATGTAAAACCTTAATCCCAAGTCAGCACAATTTCACTATAGTTGTACCAACATCACATAGCCTTAAGTACGAGTTGTATCTTGTACCCTATGTCAAACCTAGACCCAAGTTAGCACAACTCCACTATAGTCGTTCCTCCACTTTATAGCCCTAAGTACGAATTGTATCTTGTACCCTATGTCCAACCTATACCCAAGTTAGCACAACTCCACTATAGTCGTACCTCCACCTCATAGACCTAAGTACGAGTTGTAGCAGAGTTATTAGACATCGGTGGTTGTAGGTTGTACCCTACGTCCAACCTAGACCCAAGTTAGCGCAACTCCACTATAGTCGTACCGCCACCACATAGCCTGAAGTGCGAGTTGTAGCTTGTACCTAGGGGAGGGACGGATCATCCAAGCGTCTATAACCATTTTCCCAAAACACCGAGGCCGATGATTCCCTCTCAATATGGGCTTCCACTCTCGGATTAGCATACCGTTTCGACCCAGACTATAATTTTCCCGCACCGTTTATTTCTAATTGTAGCTAAGCCAAATGATACGTTCATGCGCAGTGCTCCGTCCGCTCCCCACTACACGAATTATTTTAAATATATTCACTCCTCCGTATAATATGTAGTTTTACAATACTCCAAAGCCGAGATGGCCTTTAAATGGCGGTTCCGAACCGATTATAGAAGATCCGTACTCATTAGAGGCATTATAACTGATCGAGTTATACGTTTCGAGGTGTAATGTTCGGGGAACACCGTCGGTAGTCGACTCTGTTTAATAATAAGGTAGATTTTTAGCCAGTGTGATGAAATATTAGTCTAGGCGTAGATTAAAGCTGTATTTTGACTGAATGGGATGATGGGGGGTCAACTGCTTGAAATAGTCTTGAAATGGGTGCATGTAAATCAACATAAAGTGTAAAAAGTTCTCTCAGACTCCCACTGATCAATAGTCCACGTATTGTTTGGTAAAAAGCTACCAGTATGATCGTCGGTTTGGAAACCGGTTAGTAGAAAAAGTCAGAATATTGATTATTTGAAAAAATTGAAGCCCATATGGTTTAGCTTGAAGAACCTTATGTACAAAAATGCTATACATTTGACTTCAAACAAAATTTGTCCTTTCCCAATGCAACTACCAAGACGTAGTAGTTGGTTATGGAGGTATGTTAATTTACGTAAACAATTTAATTAATATATTTCTCACATAATGCCGTTGTAAACATACATTTGGACTTATTTTATACGTCCCTAATCTAAAAATAAAATAACTTTAATCCAAGTTAAAAAAGTGCAGCGACTCCCACATGGCCACATGACAACCTCTCCACCACATACGATCCCAGCCCGTCACATAACTCTCGGCGACCCATTCCTCATTGGACGATGAAACCCACCTTGTCAGGACGCGCCGCATAACGCAATCCATAAACAGTCGCAAGCGAGTGTAATAAACAGCGCGGGACAAATGGTCTTTTTGAAAATTCCAAGATGGTGTTTTTCCTCGGCGGCGCCGCGACACAGAAGTATCGGGTGACGAACGCGTGCGGGGTCCGGGAGCCGCGCAACAGTATCATTGCACAAAAAATACTTACCTTTCATTATACCTGATACACCGTGGGAGCGTGGACGGATACACTTCTGCTCATCCGTGCGTTCAAGTCTCCGGCCGTCCATGGCGCGGTGACGGCGAAGGCACGATAATTGTGTTTGTACGATTATTTGTAGGTTTCTGTGAGAAATGTGATGAGGTAATTTGTATATTTACGGTTACTGTAGTGTTGAATAAAATCGTGTAAATCAAACCTAGGATTAAAAGTTTTTAAAATCCTCAACAGGTTAACTCCGGTTTAATCATTGTGTTTTAGGGTCTTTAACCTATGATTTGGTCTTGTATTTTAGTAGTATATCTAGTATACCGTCTGCAAAACGCCTGAAGATATGTCAAACAAATTTAAGTACGTATCTTTTAAACATATAAAGAAATTAAACAAATACAATGTCACAGATCGTGCTGGACAAAAATCGCTCACAATGTGTAAAAATTAGAAATTCTCTTTGTCTTAAAACACGATCCCATTAGAGCCGCACTTTTTGTGGTGGTATTTGTTTTCGTAAAGTATTAAGTTTAATTGCTCACCTGTATTACTGTCAGCATAAATTAGGATAATATATTAAATTATAACGGTTTTTGTGTTGAAGCAAGAGAGAGTGTACACCTGCCCCAGCACGCGCCAGCAGGTGAAAATATCAACAGCCAGCACGTCTCGCCTTACGCCTTGACCTTAGAAATTTGAGGGGGCATAATTCAGTTGTTCAAGGTTAGATTCCTGTCCCGACATTAAACCGCGAACGGTTTTGGGACTCTTAATTGGCGAGCGTATCAATAAAACCCGCTGTCCTGGCGTTTTATTATCGGCAACATCGGGTACTGCTGTTTTCGGAAATTCTCGACCACCTGAATAGAATTTTGAATACTTTACAATCCCTACAGTTGTCGATCAAGTAAATATACAGTCCTTGAGTGTATAACGGCGTGGATGTTAGATCGCATCACCCGAAGGTCGAACTGTACAAAGACCGAGCCTTTCCAATCATGATCCCACTGTGGCATTAACATAGCGAGAAATGCACTGTTAGATCACGCGGGACCTTTGTTACCGCGACACATGTCTGGTCTGATGGATTTATAAATGCTGAATGATCACTTCTCTCAAGCCTCACCTAGCTGCTGTATGTTCCCTGTACACTTGGCACTACTGTGGCATTAACATAGCGAGAAATGCACTGTTAGATCACGCGGGACCTTTGTTACCGCGACACATGTCTGGTCTGATGGATTTATAAATGCTGAATGATCACTTCTCTCAAGCCTCACCTAGCTGCTGTATGTTCCCTGTACACTTGGCACTACTGTGGCATTAACATAGCGAGAAATGCACTGTTAGATCACGCGGGACCTTTGTTACCGCGACACATGTCTGGTCTGATGGATTTATAAATGCTGAATGATCACTTCTCTCAAGCCTCACCTAGCTGCTGTATGTTCCTTGTACACTTGGCTATACTGTGGGTGTAATGTTAATTTATCGAGAAATGCACTGTATAGTCTTGGCAATAATCCACCGTTCTTCTTGGTATCTTGTTACCATGCCACTTACATATCAATAATGCACAAGCAGCTCAAGATAAGCAAAGATTCCATACAGAAAACTATTGGATTTTAAGTCATAAAATAAATATACTGTACATACATTTTCTTAAGTATTTAAATTTAATTTTAACCAATTCACGATTACATTTACCTGAATAAAAAGAATCGCGAATCACATCAGCTACAAACAAGAATTATGATTTTCTTTTTGGGAGCACTGTAGCTTCAAAATCTCTATGCTTCATTTGTAATTAATTTAGTTGACGGATTGAAATCAAATGCTCTTCGTCATTATTATCAAAATCTCTAACGCTTTGCTACTTGGCAGCTTTAAATTGAAATATAATATTATGAATTAAAACTTATGTCCTTGCTAGAACTATTATAAACTTCCAGGCAAGTTAATATTATAATTCCCCGATGTTCACCAGTGCACCGACTCTTTTTAAACAGTTATATAAAAGCAATAAATTTCCCTAGTGGCCTGTTATTATTTCGGCGCCACAAAAGAATCACACACTACGGGCAATTTAATTTTTAGGTCATAAAGAGCAACAGTGCAGGCAACCATTGTACTGTGTTCAGCTCGTTCCCCAACCATATAAATCTCGACTTATTTATTGCTGTGTATTTAAAAGGACAGCTCGACTGTTACACTTTCTAATGTGTTAATAAATTACAAATTTAATTTAAAAGTGTTTATAGTAAATTGTAATTGTGGTGTGTATGCATCTTGGATCTTTTTAGTGGTTGGAAACTGTACCTTTTTAAGTATGAACGATAATAAAAGCAGTAAAATATTTTGATGCTTATCAAGGAAGCTGTTATCGCGTCTATTGGTAATTTATTGAACAAAATCACAGAAGAAAAAATAACTGCAAACACTAAATTTGCTACAAAGAGAAGCTCAACAACTCAAACAACCCTATGGAAGATATCGATTTAAAATTCATTGAACAAAATCACAGAAGAAAAAATAACTGCAAACACTAAATTCACTACAAAGAGAAGCTCAACAACTCAAAGCCCTATGGAAGATATCGATTTAAAATCGCAAAGTAAAATGAAAATCTTTCAAATACATTCTGTTTCACCCTAAAATTGCAACCCCTTCTAATAACACTTACACTGTGCCTTTCATCCTCGCGTGAACTTTGTAGGGTGACTGATAAGGTTTCATTGGACGAGCTGTTTAATCCCATTAGCGGTAAGATAGACTGTCCAATCGCCAGTATTCATCACTTAGTGTAGGCGCCTCTCACACAAGACTTATCAGGGATCGCGAATTCGTCAAGAATAGAGGACAGGAAGCAATTTGACTAATGCCTACAGGCTCGGTCATGCCCTGATGCACAAACAATCACTACCCTCTCTCTTCTCTAAAGATTCTCGTACTCCAATCAGCTTTGTGGGGTACGTTTCATCTCACGAGGGATTATCGATGTTGAGAGGAATTTGGTACACTGAAATTATCTAGAAAAAAGGCATGATGACTGATTAGCATTGTTCATTCCTAAGGAAGTGTTGGTTTAGTTGACAACTAACACGACATTGCACATGGATCGTGTTAAATACATTACCTTTTACCTTTCAGATCGAAAAAATTAGTTGTTTATCACTTGCTTGTGTATAGATTGATAAAAACTCCTACGGAAAAAGATTGGGCAAGTACTGTATAGTATGAAAACTCGGGAGGTTAAATAACTGTATTTACAAACATTATTCACCAAACAAAATTACTACGCCATTTTAAACACGATAGAGATTAAATGCGATTTCCGATTTTTTAAATACAGTATGATAGGAACTCATACAATGATAATTACGAATTTGACACACACTCGTGTATAACTTTGAACTAATTTAACATTGTCCATTAAGACTTAATAGCAAAACAATTATTTTGTGCGTTATAATGGTTAGGGTCTCAAACTTTGATGCGAGTAAGACAAATTCGACTACCTAACACAAATTTGACGATTTTTTTTAAGATTTTCATAACATTTTTTGACGTAAGGGATGTTGCGATTATTATCAAATTAATTCAACTTTCACGATCCGCTTGATTCTATTCCAGTTTAGTTTGAAAACTTTTAGTGATTTTCACATGAACGGTACTTTCGTCGATATTTTCTCTCTTACCTTATACACATTTATACAAAAGTTATACACAATTTGCCCATTTTCCACACAGTGTCAGTTTTGTTCATCTATGACGTCACGCCACGTCCACGTCACGGTCGTCGGTCACCAGTCATGGCGCGCTAGTCGCTACGACCCGGCCATTTCCATGCCTAATTATTTGCGCAGCCCATGCTTGTGCTCATTACGGGCCTCATGTTTCCAGCATTTGTTCAGAGGCCGTCGGCCATATTTGTCCGCTACGGCTGGCCATTGGCTGTGGCTAGGCGTGCATGTCCGCGGCAACGTGCTACACACCACACACTAAACACTATCACTATAGAACACAGGTGAAGAATAGTTATGTATCAAATAAACACACCTGAGGTATTTTGTTTTCATATATTCATGAATATGCAGAACAAATGTTTCTAACTATTTGGAGTTTTCTATTGATAATCATTTTGTCTTTTAGTGCGGACAAAGTTCCTCTGTTACCTTAGAACTATCTTTCAGTCGAGTGAATATTTAAATAATTAATAACATCCGTAACAGTGTTCATCCCCCAATTAGCAAGTCGTCTAGTACGATGTCCCACGCCTCGTACAAGGAGGTGCCCTCATACGCTGCTTATGTTACCCCCTTGTGTCCCTGGTGTTCACACGCACTTGGACACGATCTTCCTAGGTGGGCTTGTCTCTTGTAAACGGAAAAATTTTAGTCAATTAATTTTAAAACAATCAAAAACAAAATCTTTCAATACTTTTCCTAAACCTACCTCCTTATTTTGTCCCTCTAAAGCCAATTTTTCTTTAAGTTACGGTGATCAACCATTAATATAAATATTGTTAATATTTTTGATTATCTGCTAGTCTGTGTGTGATTTAGTGTTTACAGTTCATCATTTAGTTTAAGAGATACTTGCCACAATTTTTCTAACAATGAAGTATTAGTTGATAGAATTACGAATCCCAACCAAAGTTGTGTTACATTTCGTTATAAATGATGAATCAACATCGGTAAAATCATAGACTCTTAACCATTTACTTTTGGACACTGAAGTAAATATTTCATCTATGTAGACCAGTTGCGGTCAATTTTCAAAGAGAACATAGTGGTTTCAACTTCTCTCATGGAGTTAAAGTAAAGATATAAAAAAATTAAATTGTGTATAAATTGTGTATAAATAAAAATTTAAAAAAATCGTTTTTATATTATCAACGATCTATTTCATTTTCAAGCGGTTCATACTATGGGGCACTCAAGCGCAACAAACATGTCTTTTTATTTTGGCATGATTTAAAAGATTACGTAAAAATAAGGATAACTGTATTTCAGATTTCATAGCAGTTTACTTTTACAGCGATTCAATCAAATTAAGTTCTTAATTCTAAACCTGGCTACAAATTAACATGTAAACGGAATAGCGTATCTACATATTTGAAGGAAATAACCAACTCAATCACTTTATCACTCCAATATACAACCACAGACCTTCAGCGGCAACAATGGTGGAACAAAACAAAAACCCAATCCGCGAAAAATATCACGCTTCGTGCCAATGGCCGAGCAACAAAAACCCGCAATAAACCGGGGCCGATAAAAAGCTACATTTACATAAAAATGAAATTCCCGGTTATGTACAATAAAAAAGGACGAGTCAGCGACAAGCTCGTAAATCCCGGCCAGATGAGTAATTAAGGAGGACAAAAACACTTGTCACAGAGGACGCGATTCGTCAATCGAGGCGCGCGCTCATTGGCCACGACGAGTCGGCATTATGTGGCGGACGTGAGCTGGGGCCGAATGTAAACAGAGAGATTACGTAAACTAGCGACCGATCTCTCTACTGCCGCTTGTCTGGAAACTTTGCAAAATCTGCTAAAACAGTGCTTGCGGGCCCTTACAAGTTTGAGATGGAGTTGTAATGAGTTTATTTAGCTAACGTATGTGTTGAACTTACTCTCTTCATTAAATTTACAATCCTTGCAGTTCTGCTTAAGACAACGTCATTTTACCGGTACGTAGAGTGCACTTTTGATGTAAACCACTGTTGTTTTATCTACTAACTAATATGGACATTTAGAATGATATATTTGTTGTCATGTATGCGTAGGTGGTTTGCTAAATTGGCTGGTTACTAAATGCACGTTGCACAATTAAACATGAAACAGAAGTTAAAATCAACCGCAACTAGAAAAAATAGTTATTTGTGTAACTAGTGAGAAAAGTGAGTAATTGACTCACTTCTCATTGAGGCAATTGTACTTTGAACTCGAGTTGCACATTATACTTTTCCTACAGTTACCATAAAACAAATAAATTGGTGAAGAAACATAACCTATTTTTACACAGAAGTGAACTTTTAATATAACATTTAATGTGAAGTGACAAATACAACAGTACAACAGCTGACCAGCTGATTTACAGCCAGTGCTGCCAACGTATTTCGCGCGCATACGACGTTGCCTGCATGTTACGCGCTCACTATTTCGTGCTTTCTCGTTGCAAAACTGGAGTGAGACAAAGTAATTAGAGTGAGACAATGTTAACATTGTCTCACTGATGAGCGAATTGGCCACTTTGCTTTCTCAAATCAGTTAGAGAACATGTACATTGTTAGGTAACTGTAGGAAAAAATTAATTCTGGCTTAATATTGTTCATACGTATTACGGGTGTAACAGCAGTATTCAAAGTTTCTAGCATTAGCTTACTATTGTCTCTCAAATAATATTCACATTCAATTTTTTTTAAGTACATGTAAACAAAATTACAAACCAGTAAAATATCCAACATAGCTTTCAATTTTTCATAACGTTTAGTGAAGTTAATTACTACGTTACGTTGTATTAATCCAACAATATATATTTCAGCTTTAGAATCCATCGCTGCTAAATATTTTGTCATCAGAGCTCTGTATTATTAAAAAAAATCAGAGAATGTAAGAAATCGTTTGTATAATATACGAATCAGTTTTTGAACCCATCACATACAATACTGCAACTTCCTAATATTGTGTATGAACTATTCGTGTACAAGCTGTAGACCTATCTTGAAACTCACTTGTTTACCTCTACAACTACAGCACAAGCGCACCCACATTGTAGAGAACGCAATCATATATTTATATAGCATAATGAAGACCTTCACGCGAGCGTGTATTGACATTAAGGGTGGGAAGGTGGTTGTAGTAGGTGGGAAGTGGGGGATGGAAGGGGTAACGATTCCACCAGTTAATGTTATGGCTGGTCGTGTGAGGGGAGTGTATTTGTATCACATGCCAGCTAAGCCAGATCAATATCTTCCCCACACCGCATATTGAATTGATAATGTAACGGTAAAATTAAGTCGTCGAACAGTTTGTGGTTACAGTCGATCGCCCTTTGCGCTCAAGTATGTTTACAAACTCTCGGTGTCTAACCTTCTTGCACGACTTATTTGTGGATCGATTTTATCTTGGCCTTCCGAGGTCGTTCTTTCAGTTTTAGCATTGATATTTATCGAGTTGTTACGGTAAACTTACTTATGTGTCATCAGGTTATTTGTAGCCCTCAGTCGCGATGGTATTAAAATATCACACGTTGGAAATGTCATAACAAGCCTGAAAATTTAGCTTATTAAGCACGCGACGATCTGTAGTATATTTCATAACTATGTCGTTTATTGACTCTTTTCGAGCTTTTTGCACGTGTGATGAACTATATTTTACGTCACTTTGCACCATAATTTAAGAAAACTATGTAAGTTACCAATAATAAAACTAAAAATATATATATATTTTGTAAAAATTACCTCTCAAAACGACATCTAGCTTTTTTATATCCTGCTAAATAAGCAGCTATCTGTTTAGTAAGTGATTCAAGTATTTCGGTTGCTGCTGATTCTGTCAGCTCAGTTGTAAATTTCGTTTGTAAATAAAATTGCATGTGTCGAAAGTGTGTACAGATTCTTAAATCGATTTCAGTTAATTGTTGCCTTATTGTAAATATTTCGACATATCGATAGTGACGATAGTATAATGTACACACACTAACACAATCTTATAGATGAAACGATTGAATGACTTGCTAAACAGCTGCTTGTTTATTTTAGCAAATTAAATTGAAAATAAGTTAGAAGTAATTTTGAGAGGTAAATTAAAACTATTTTAGTTTTGAAACATTGTTTGTTAATTTATATTTAATTGAGTTTAAACCAGTTAACGACTTTCGACCCTGTCATATATACCTTGTCAAATATCAGCTGTTTGGGTTTTGCTACTCCAAGCCCGGACTTACCTAATACTTAAGTTGACCGCAATCATCCTTGGGCGAGTGAGCCGTTACCGCACCTGTCCGCAGGAAACGATGAATCAGTCCGCACCTGCACAAGCTGCGGCCGAACCTCACTAATTGATAACCACACCTGTGCATTGTTTCCCCAATTGTCCTTAATGCCTTTACAACCATCACTTACGCGAACTGCACTGCAGCCGCAGCGCGTGCCGGCCAAATTGACTCTTTTCAGACTTTTCAGACTTTGCTTAAGTAGCACCTTGGCACTTGGCCTCGTACTGGTACTAATTTGATATCTCAGTTGAATTTGTCATAAAAAGATAGTGACTTATGTTCAGGTCTCACGGAAAGTTCCCTAGCAGGTCTACACTTTTGTAGCTGAGCTACTGTTTCTCAATTATTGCAGTGTGTATCAATTGAGCTATGCAATAAAATAGGAATAGCCACGAAAAGAACTAGCCACGAGCAGGATGGTTGCTAGAATACACGTCCACATTTCCTCCTTGACCTTCCCGGTATATTAAAACCTGTATTTAATTAAATGTCTATGTTATCATGTTGACGTAAGAAGTACTTCTGTGGGGCGAGAGCTGCTTGCTGATACTTTAACGGGTGTTTTGTCTGTTGCAGCGGCGGCGAGGCAAGTGTGCAGACCTCACTTCAGCCATCACCCATGGATATCAGGGTCCGACAGCAAGCAGCTCTCCTACCCCCAGAACGGGCACCCACCCTCCACCTCCACCGCGTCTTCGTGGTGTTCGCCCTTCAACCCCGTCCAGTCGTCCAGCGAAGACACCCCCGCCTCCGCCAAGTCGCCTCACAACCCCGTGTCCTCGGTGTCCCACGCCATGTTCAGTTTTCCCCCCACACCACCTAAGGACGCTACCCCGGACCCTGACAGTGTCCCGACGGCGTCCACTTCCAACGCGCTATCTACACCGACGTCCTCGGATTACATGTCCAAGGGGACGCCGACGTCCAACGCCAACGACTACTCCAACGTCATCGTCCACGCCGCCTCCATGGGTGTGTTTATCCATCCTGACCAGGCGTCGTCGTGTGACATCAAACCCATGCTCAACTCGCAGTCGTCCAAGCAGCGTGAAGGTACCTCGACCTCTTCCTCCGGCACGACCTCCCCCGCCTACCCTCACACCAGCCAGGGCTACCAACCTTATCCCCAGGACTCCTACCCTTCCTACTCCCACGGATCCTTCTACAACAAGGGATACTATCAGAACAACACCTCCTCCTCCCTCTCCAACAACTCCTTGGTCAAGTACTCGTCTGCCGCTAAGAGTAAATCTCGAACTAGCGCTGGTGAGTTTTTGTTTTGTTTGTTTTTATTTAACCTTTATTTTAAGTTGATTTGATCCAGTTGATACTGATTTGATAACCTTCTACCATCTCTTACTTTTACTTTTCTACTGTTCAATTTTTATCTCCGGGTTTCAAGGTAGTAGGTATTACAAGCACACTCATTTGCTATCTAGAACTACCCCTAAAGACCAAAGCACATCACATGTTCATATGCTAACGTTTATGCTGAGCTCAGGTTCGTACTTTTTACCAAACTTAATTCTACAAAGAAATTAATTTCATAGAACGATTCTTAACAAACATTTTTACATTAAATTGCTAGAATGTTAATACTAATTTCATAGAATTTAAATTAATATTAACGATTCTTAACAAGCATTTTTACATTAAATTGCTGGAATGTTTACGATGTACCGTCTTAATGAGGTACAAATCGTATTGAAGACCAAACTTGTTTTAAAACCACAAGCATATAAAACAAACACACATTTTTATAATATAATCGTTTTATAGTACCTTAATGATTTTTAATAAATATTTTTTTTACATTTTATTGAAAACGTGACACATTCATTATTTTTTTACAACTGGATCAATTGCTTATACTTTTATTTATCTTACTAACCCTTACCCTTTACTATTATTTGCTTTATGTTACTGTTTTGGTTTTTAAACGTTTCACCAATCGTCCACCAAAGTTCCAATGCACCTCGTACCTTTAGAATATCTCCTAACCGTCCATACTAATGATATAACAGTAGTTTAAGTTACAATATCTTAATCGTAAGTTTACATGAACTGTATGCATTATTTTCGGATACTAAAGTAGACATCCCTCCTTCATGGATCAGCTTTAGTTGATAGAGACACAATATATGCTATATGTGGCCTACTATACATATTTCCCTTGTTAGTGTCAGTTGTATTTTGACAGCAACAACACACTCTGCCAGTGGTTCAAATTGGCTGTTTTTACAAATTTGATAACAACTTTAACATGGAGGATGGAATGTCTACCTTCAATCCTATTGATAAGTTTGAATCTGTATGTGTGACTTTGGTTTTAAACACTACGAACACTGAGTACAAAGACAGGTGGAGTACCGTAGCTGAACACTTGCGCTGATACCATCAACCAACTCAGGGAAAACTCAATCGAACAATTGAATGCTGCAATTACGCAGTTAATTGTATTGTCGACCGACAGTCCATTGTTTATTTTTGGAAATGTCGGAACACTCCGCGTTATGGAATACAAAATAGGGCCGTGGAAATGGTCAGAAGACGAAACAAAGGGAAAACAGGATACTGATAATTAGGAGGTGAAGAAACCGTGATGAATATTTAACATGCAACGCTCCCCGTGTGCATTAGGGGAACTAGCGGAAAACACACCGAACCATACTGACGGAACGGAGGAAAAGGAACGGTGGAAGGTACAATGGTCCGTTCCATCGTTCCGCCTTGGTCCGTGGCCACTCAATTGTGCGGTGGAAACTCCTTCATTGTTTAACGAGGAAACCCGCAACAATGATGGCGGTCACACTTGAGCATTCGCGATAGCAACTTGTTTTGTTTTGAGTATTAAATTCACAAACGTATTGTACAAAAACTTAAGTTTGGAAAACTTGTGCTAATACCGTATAAATATCACATATTGAAGACGTTTAACCTTTTTACTTACATGGTCTATACAGGGGGCGTTTCCTACTTATATAGTTCATGTATTTTATATTACTGATAAACTCTTTGCTCCTGAATGTATCTGTACAAGTATTAGCATTGCTTCTTCGGGTTCTACATTTGTTTTTACGTTTAAGTGTTTATCAAGAAACCATTGTTTACGTTATCGAGATTTCTTGAACAGCAATGCAAAGTATCTGTTACCAACTTCCCCTCAAATATAAATCAAGCATTATTATGATTTATAAATCACCAGTTGAAGTGATATTGGAACTAGTTTGTTTATAGGTTAGATGGTTAGAAGACTTTTGAAGTATTTTGGTACATTATATTTCCATACCTTAGTACTTAGACTAAACTTCCACAATTTGTGAAAATAGTAAAGCATTTTAAACACTCTGCATAACTCGGTGAACGCCACTTACAACTTTCTTGCCTAATTAGGAAAAATAAATTAAGGAAAGTTTCGCCATTTAATTCTGTTTTAGGTACAGTAGTAGTAATGATTTTAAACTAAATTCTCACAAGTTGTCGACTACCGTGGAGCGTAGCACTGTAGCACGGATCGTATGTTGTTCTACCCGAGTATAGTGTCGGCGTGGCAAATATATTACGAAACATACATACATAATAAGTGTGGATGTATGAGGTGGCGACTGGCGATGGCGAGTCGTGACTGGACTTGAACTATTGCTCGCCGGATGGACAGCTAGCTACTAGCTATAGCTACTGTTGCAATGCTGCCTTTCTCGGCTGTACCTCATGTAGCTTTGTAGTCTAGTTTTGAGAACTAACAACGTATATTTAACATTACATAACATCATTTCCGAGACATTCATCTGCTCGTCAAGAAAAATTTGTATAAGGTGTAAATAAAAAAAGTCATCTATTTGGCCGGAATTTTAAATAAATGTGTTGGATTTGTCAATGTATCATAAATTAGGTAGGCAGCTTCTATATACCTTACAAATAGTCGTTAACATAGGCATGTGTGTGGAAAATATGAAGCAAAGCAAGGGACGAACCAGCAATTCATAACCTATTGATTCAGTATATCAAATGCTTCCCCTGGGGTCTTGTGCTTTAAGATATTGGTTTCCAAAAACCAATATCTTAAAGCACAAGACCCCAGGAGGTTACCCCAGGAGTTTTATGGTTAAACAATGAAAGTGTATGATAATGGTAATCACCTAATTAATTTGTTCCTATGGGGTCAGATTGATAGTTGAAATTCTATTCTACATGTTAATATTTTTCAAACACCATCACACAAGCAATTGACACGTCACAGAAGAATTGTTTCCTAAAGAATTATTTTAGGAATACAAGTTTCACGATGTACTCGTAAACACCGCCAGCTGATACGACAATATTTTCCGCACACAGTTTTCTCTCCTTGAACTATTTAGTTTAGACCTACACTCGCCTACTGTCATGTCAACAGTTAGTTCTCACATCCCCCGCGGCTAGAGTGATTGTCCGATAATGATGACAACCTTGTCACAACAGTCGTTGTTTTATCTACCCAGAATACCTTGCGGCGTTGTTGCGCACCATGCTGTCTGGGATCTTGGCACTGCGGGCGCAAACACATTAGTGGACAAAACAGCTGTTAATGCTCCAGATTCTTATAAATCCGTTCTCACGATGACATCGCGGTTTTTCCATAAACATGTCTAACGTGAATTAGTATTTGTGTTAGTGGAATTTCCCGAGATAAAGTTTCATCTTCTATTGGATGTTGGTTTAACATACACAATGTTTAAGTTAATTTATTGTGTCTAGAATTATTTTACCAATCCCTAGTAAGCACATGTAATTTGGATTTAAAATTGTGTATGGTGTGAGAATCCCTTTGAGGGATGATTATTTACAGTTCATTGATTTTTACGAGGAATTATTTTTACGACTAAATTAATACACCCTTATTTGGTATAAGCTACAGAGAATAATCCCGATAGAAGTACACTTACAGATTTAGTAATCAAACTTTAATACATACAAATATAAATAATTTCTATTTAATAAGTGTCAATTAGATAAAATGTCAATAGTTAAAGCAGTTTCATAACAATTAAATAAAAGTGGTCGTGGATAAAAGTAGCTAACTCTCATAATCTGTTGCTGATTTTACAATACAAATTTACTTAATGATTTCAATGGAATAAAGCAAATTTACGACGAATAACAACTGACTGATAGGGCCACTTATTGAAAACTGTAATGTCTTTCTTATCACATTAGCCCTCATAGCACAGTATTGAAAACAAAGAAATCAATTATAATTTTAGACAATAATACTCTCTGTGAGACGGTCATTCATCTATTTTATTTTTCAAATTTTACTTTGCCCATTTTCTGCATATGATCCATATGAATGAGTTGTCTTCTTCAGTATCCAAAATCATCTGTGACACCCCCATGTGTTTAGTGGCTTGTATTAGTGTGTGCTTGTACAAATCGATTGTTCCAAACACTTCTCCCTACTTCCACGACTACAGCGCCACATATCAAATATTCACGCGTCGCTGACGATTGTGTTATCGCGACAATCGGATCGTCTCAATTGGGCTTCACTGGTTCGTTTCCTCCCCTTCATTTGAACCACTGATATAGTTTAGGTTGATTTGGGGGTTCGAGAGAAGTTATTAAATTGATTCATAAGTATTATGTCAATTGTTAAGTTTTCTCGTGATTTGCAAGTCAAGCAAAGAATTTTCAGATTCTCTGATGAGTGTTCTAACATTATCAAACTTATTTTAGGTACTAATCGAGTTTCCTGAGCGTTCACGTACGGTCACAGTAATGAGGTATATTTTGTGCAACAACATTTTTGGAAAAATAAATAAAAGAGTAACTAACAGATGAATTACATTCACAAACTCCAATAGAGATGGACTATGTTTCTTGGCAGCACACAGAAGCAATAATCGGTAAGCATCAGTATCCGTGATTTGTGATAGCAAATGTTGTAGTTTGTGAGTACAGTACAATACTCAATTGTACGCTAACGTACGTATAAATAATTCCATCTAGTTTTTACGAAGCCCATCTGAACACCCATCGAAAATAAACTCGAATTACTCGTAATTGATTTGAATATGTAATTTTAATTTGTTATCATATTTCTCGCCCAACACTTTACACCACTTTTGACACGTTCTCCAATCAAGTTTGACGCAAGACCCGATTAAGTCTTATATGTTAATCAAACGTGAAAGTGTACACTGTCCAAGGTGTCCGCTTCGCAATTTGAGAAAAGGTCTACCTATCAATTTGAAATAATTTTCATACTTAGACAAAATGAGCTGAGAAAATCGATGCAAAATAATTTGTGCGACGGGAAGCGGGGCGACTTGCCGGTCATGGAGGCTGATTCAGCGGCCAGCATGATTATTTAATTATAGTTATTATCGGAATTACAGTGATTTCAGCATATCGCTGGGAGGATGTCGTCGGATCGAGCGACCTTTCTCCGCATTGTTTGGCCTATCTGATGGTCAAATGGCTGCCGGACTGCTTCATATTGACCACTCGCCGGTGAATGGGGCCAAACATGTTACTAGACACTTGTTTTAGAAATGACATCCGTTTGTTTATTTTCTTAAATATTCCTGTTTAGTACAGGTAAAATAATACCAAAAACGCCTCTAATAACAAAAAAATTGGTCCGTTGATGAAACTTGGTGAAAACTTTCCTTATGTCATAAGAATTAAGAATATAAAGAGTCCATAAAAATATTTTAGGTGGAAGGGTGTTTTTGGGGGGGGGGGTGGGGGGTAAATATCAGTTTGAAAAACCGAAAATTATATTTTGACGAAATATAGGCATGTGACCCATGTTTTGGGGGTTATTTTTATGCTAAAACGAATAAAAATAAGATCCAGACGATATAACCTCCATATAAAGAGTTTTTGTTTTGATTACCTCTGATATTAAATAATTTTCCCAATTAGTACAGGTAAGATGGTACAAAAAACACCATAGTATAACAAAGTTGGTCCGTTGATGGATCAGGGTGAAAACCTTTCTTTTTCCATATGAATAATGGATCAAAATAATCCATCAAAATACCCCCACCTCAGCAAACCTACAGACTAAGCGAATTTCCATTTAGGCATACTGGTATCTGATTGGATTTTCAATTAAATCTAGGTAATTTTTAAATACCTTTAGCACTATTTTTTACAAATACCTAGGTTTGCTGCTACAGGGAGGGTAATATAGTTTGTTTTTAGTAAAATGTTAATAGCTTAGTTTTAAGTAAATACTTTTTCCAAGTTTGGTGGAAATATATTCATAAACAAGCAAACTACAACAGTTTACTTATTATCTTTAAGAATAACATAGGAAATTTAAATTTACAATTTATTGGATTTTCTCCGTAACCCGTAACCTTATAAACACACTTAAAAATACTATATTATTTGTTTTTACACTATATTAAAAGGTGAAAAGATAAATTGAGGAATTTTATGTTTTGCTCGCCAAACCAATTGTTTTGAGAAAAATCAATTTTTCCCCCATAAAAGCCCTCATAACACCCCGTTCCCAAGGTCCGATCATGCTGGTTCGCGAACTCATTCAAGTTTATTCCGCCCTACTCCTTCAACAGAATTTAATCAAAATCGGACAAAAAATTGTTCACGGACGTAATTTTTTTTCACTGACTTCTCTACAACAGTACATCCACAACTACATATTGCTGGGCCATCCATTTAGTGGTTGTGACAGCACTAGTGTTATATTTGGGAACGGTAAAAAAAGATTCTTAAAATACTGGAATCTGAGGCTGCTATGGAGAAAGTCATATCAACTTTCAACTCAAAAGGTTCAACAGAAATTGAAGTGAATGAAGCTGGAGAAACTTTATTTTTCGATGTATGGGGAGAAAAAATTGTAAATATTCTCTACATTGAATTGGAAGTTCTATACAGACTATTTCAAAAGTCTTTGAAAAAGGCTAGTTCAAAACTGGAATCGCTGCCACCCTCGTCGGATGTAATGTTAAATCATATAGATGTAATAAAGTTCAGCTATGGTTTGGTAATAAATTAGTGCCTAAACAGAGGGGTTGGACACGACAGGATGGAAATTTGTTGCTACCAAATAATATGACATAAGATGTAACCCCAGAAAATATTCTGAAGTTGGTGTCATGTACATGCAAAGGCAATTGTTTAACAAAACAGTGCAGCTTCAAGAAGAGTGTAATCACATGTACACACCTACGCAAGGTGTGAAAGCCTTACAAGTCTGAATGCGGAAGTAGAAGAGGAGGAACCAACACTAATTTACCAAAAGACTTGAATGAAGGCAAACCATTTTTGTGAAGAAGATAATTAGTATAAACCTTATTATACTATTTTAATATTTTTATATTTTTCTTATAGTCAAATGATTAACCATAAGTTTTTTTCTTTAATCTTTGTATCATTACAATATATATTCTTTATCGCCTAAACTGTTTGCTTATACTTATATTAATACTTAGTGGTGGGCATACTTTCTGCAGTATATTTTACCATCGCCATTTATTATGGTGAAAATCTAGAACTAGCACAGGAAAACCCAATATTTTTATGACAGATAACAATATAGCATGTAATTTTAAGATACAGTATCTTTATTCTTAAGTACTTTCTTTTACAGCTGTAGGTTTTGGAGAAAACGGGTAGGTATACAAGTTTCCCAGGTGTAATTTTAATTGTAATAACCACAAAACAACACCCTTCGTTCAAATTTATATACACATTTACAGTATATATATATATACGTCCATGGACACGATAATCTGAGTAATTTTGTTCCGATTTTGATGAAATTTAGCTTGAAGGTGTAGGTTGGAATAAACTTGAATGAGTTGGCGAACCAGCATGATCGGACCGTGGAAACAAGGTGTTATAGAGGCGTTTATGAGGTCAAAATTTGTTTTTCTAATTTTTAACCCTCAAAGCATAACATTCCTCAATTTCTCTTTAAACCTTTTAATATAGTATATTTAAGTGGTTTTTTACAGTTACCGGTTATGGAGAAAATTAAATAAATTATAAATTTTAAAATCCTATGTTATTCTTAACGAGAATAAGTAAACTGTTGTAGTTTGCTTGTTTATGGATATATTTCCATCAAACTTTGCAAACGTATTTACTTTAAACTAAGCGATTCACATTTTACTAAAAAAAAACACACTTTATTACCCTCCCTGTAGCAGCAAACCTAGGTACTCGTTAAAACTAATGTTATTTAAAAGTTAAATAGATTTAATTGAAAATCCAATGAGGTAAATGGAAATTCGCTTAGTCTGCTGGCTTGCTGTGGCGGGGGTATTTTTATGGACTATTTTAATTCTTTATTCTTATGGAAAAAGAAAGGTTTCCATCCCGATTCATCAACGGACCAATATTTTTACACTACTGTAGCCTATATAGTGTTTTTGTACCATCTTACCTGTACTAATTGGGAAAATTATTGAATATACGAGGTAATCAAGACAATAACTCTTTATATGGAGGTTATATCGTCTGGATCTTATTTTTATTCGATTCAGCATAAAAAATAACCCCAAAAACATGGGTCGCATGCCTATATTTCGTCAAAATATAATTTTCAGTTTTTCAAACTGATATTTTCCCCCCACCCCCCCCAAAAAACACCCTTCCACCTAAAATATTTTTATGGACTCTTTAGATTCTTAATTCTTATGACAAAAGGAAAGTTTTCACCAAGTTTCATCAACGGACCAATTTTTTTGTTATTACATGCCTATTTTACCTGTACTAGTTGTTTATATGTGCCTCAAAGATCCGTGCATAGAACGTATCAAGCAAGGACTATCATACATCGATGGCAAGGAGTACGCCGGTACAGCGCAGGAATGAACTAGGTGCCCATAATAATGTTGACTGGTGACACAGGAGTGCGGCTATCAGCTGGACAGTTTAGAAGTGACAAGCTCGTATGACAATCAGAAGGCTGTAGACTCAATCTTGAGATAAGTCAGGAGCTTTTTAAGGTCTCGATTGGGCCTAGTTGTCCTTGATCATCGGTCTTTTGGTCCATTCTGAAGAAAAAGCTCATCTTATGTCAATAACAAAGTTATACAGATCATCCCACAATTCCTTCACTCATCGTGTGTTAATGAGTTACAATATTCGGCTTGCGCGTTTGTGTCTCAAAGTATAATAATAAACAAATCATTGTTGTAAAAAGTGATAAACTAAATTAAACTTTTCATGTTTTCCCGAATCCGTATTGTGCAAATTAATGCATGGTAAAACATACAAAAAGTAACCGTAGGGTGCCTATTACACTAAACATTTACCACATGTTTTCCCCCTCAATAGTTTACATATTCATATTACAATCCTACTATTTGCCAAACCCAAATTCGGAACCTCAAGGTCTGTGTGGGAACTTATAACCTTGAACCATCACTGTAAACACAACAATACACAATACAACAGGCGCGCGCCGCTTGCATCATATCTGCTTTCTCTCCCTCACAATTACCCATTATTTATGGTAATATGAGTAATTAACCAGATTTATGGGAAAGGAATACTCGTGAGTAATGCGATAATACTCACGAACGCCTGGACATTACCCGCGATAATCGCCGACCGCTTCCTTGTTGGAGTTTGTGATTGGAAAATTTAGCGGGAATGTTTGGCGAGCGGTTTTATGTTTCTAGTGAATAAGACCGTATGAATCCATAGTTCCAGGATGTTTCGAGTATAGTTTAACTTATATATTAAATTATTTTTCCGACAAGATAAGATGAATATGTATGTTTGATATACACTATGGTTGTATCCGATTGTATCAGATTTTGCTCGTGCAATTTTAATTGGTAATTCGCCAAATGACACATTAGGTACCGAATAAATAATAAATAAATCTAATTCATCAACTTACATTTTAACATAACCAATACAATAACAGAAACACTGTAATACTAAAAGGAAGCACACACACAGTAGAGGCAATATATCCACAAGCTTTTTATCTAGGCACAAAAAGGTAGCGCTCAATAGAACGATTATGAAGCCAATTCGGTTTTGACTCAATAGCCATTCAGTCTGTTTGCCTCAAAACCACGAGGATCTAAAGTGAAAAATGACGGCTTCATAATTCTATTCAAACTGGGAACCTTATAAATACGAATGGCATTGTGTGTCGCCGGTCGACAATGGTGAGATGGGGATTTGTCGTCGGCAAGATGGCGGCCGTCGCCGAGCCTTGACATTCTGGGTGTAAAGTAATTAAAGTACACGGTCACCGAGCAATTATTACTTTAATAAAGGTGCTCGATGTGTGTAAAGTTCTTGGTCGCATTTATGTAGTTACCATCGGTAGATTGTTAAATTATCGTAAACATAATAAAAGTAACTTCAAGTAATTATTGTTTTGAAATGAAAACAGATGCTTTTAATTGATTCTTTTAGTTAGAATAATTTTTGTATTTTACCGTACATTTTACCTAAAAGGATCCAAAAATGTATACAAATAAACTCTACATTTGTTTTGAAAAAAACTTTTATAGCGATTTATAATTTACGAACATAATCAAATAAGTCGATAGTTTTCTTTTAAGTTAACATCAATCCTAATGAAGGGTATAATTTCTTAATAATCTTTTCACCAACTAAAAACACATTGTTTTTTGGTTTTAAAATTTTAAAATTGTATTATCAAATTGTCTATTTCTTTTAAAAGCATCGAGGTAAAGGTGTTTAATAGTTAATAATTTACAATTGTGAATTGTAATATGAATAACTCGAACACCATCATATTTCTTCAAAATTATTTAAGTTACTTTTTTGTTTGCACTCGACATTAATAAAGAAAAACATTAAATGAGCACGAAGAAAAATTCCTTACTGCAACAGTATAAAAAGATAAAGACAACATTTTAAACATACTTAAATTCCCAACACCAACTCCGATTCTCAACATAATCATAAGTACAAGCTATAAAAATAACTCTACATTTGTTTTGAAAAAAACTTTTATAGCGATTTACAATTTACGAACATAATCAAACCCTTAAGTCGATAGTTTTCTTTTAAGTTAACATCAATCCTAATGATGGGTATTGTTCCGTATTCAAGCATCTACGCAACCTAGGTGAATCCAGACTTCATTCATATTTTGTTCTGACCCTTGCCCTGTCACGTGATGTCTGGCAATTCCCCCCATTCCCCATGTACTCTTCAACCCGGCATCATGTTCTCGCCATTTTCCCTAGTTTTGTATTATAATATTCCCCTACTCTATTTGTGGCATATAAATTGAACTTATATTATCGTATGTTTATCTTATGTATTTATTTGTGACACACCTAACAAAAAAGTGAACTGAATAGTTAAAAACTGTATTCAAACGGTTCTTGGTGCAACTACCGGTCGCGTACGCGAAAGCTGGCCAGCAAACATCAAGTGCGTCAACGGTCTACTAGACATCACTTCAGTAAAAAGGAAGGTACCAAATCACATTTCTTCCTATTTAAAAGTTTATTATTTTGTGCTCACAGTGTGTCTCTAAGGGGCAGACTCAACTGGTCCCGTAAGCCAGGTACCCTACTTCTACTGGTCCCAGTCTCAAGTAAGGTCTCTTAATCCGCACTTCCACTGGTCCCGTCGGCAGCCCCTTTGTAATTTGTCTAACAGGATTACGGCTAGTGTCTGTATAGCTATCAATGCCCATTCATCAGTAGGAGGAAGGGGCCTGAGGTGCTTCGTTGTCTCTAAAAACACATGTTTGGAGAGTGTTTGATAGATTTAGATAGTGTTACCAGTAACATTAAAAAGTACAGCATTAATGTTTATATACTTTCAAGTGTTTAAATGGTGATTCAGCGAATGAGTATCAGTAATATGGCATGTTATAGAATTCATTGGGTTTTAATTCCTAAGGATACTAATACACAGTGTTGTGAATAATTTTCGATTATTTCATGCTGAAAATATTTATTATAAAATACAAATGCGTTAAGAAAAGAACTGAAAAATATACAAAGACATGTGTTTAAATCAATCTATATAAATCTATATATATAATTCCGTAAGTCAAATTTTTGTAAAGAAATTGTGAGTGACTGGATGGCCGTAGAAGGACTGGAGGGGTCTTATTTTAAAGGTCTTGACGTGAATTTTGAGGGAAAACTATTCATTTTTCTTATTTTTTTAAACTATAGTTTTGTATGTGCATTGCTCAGAATCATAAATTTTTAGGTTATGTTTACGTTTTAAAAGAAGCCGAAAGGAGTCTCATCTCAATTTCTGTCTGCCTGTCTTCCGTCTGTCAGGGCCCAAGAGCCATTTACGCGGCCTTCTCCTGAAAAACGAGAGTACCTATCAAGATGCGAATCATTTTAATGTATTCACTGGATTGGCGAGAGTTGGTTTAGCTATTAAAATATGGCCTCACTACTTTTTAAATAAACTTACGGACGTTTAAAAACCCAATTTTGTGCCATTTTTTCCATGTTTTCTCCCAATTGTTATCACATAATCATCTATGAAATACAGTAGCAAACAGCTGTTCGGATCAAGATTATTTTTCTCTAGATGTCACTGATATGTTTACATTAATGTTATTTACAAATACCGCAATTATTTCCGATCACGTTTCAAAAGCAAATCCAAACCAAGTTGGATTAAAACAGTTTTTCCTTACATAACGGATTTAATTAATCTCAAGTTCAATAGTTTGTAGGGTAACCTTAAATGAAAATAGAGATTCTTTGTGTATAAAAGTTTTCTTGAGTTTTGATAACTGGGAAAAATACCTTGAATCAGTGTTTTATATGGCTGGGAAACTTACATTTTTTACATAGGTAAGCGTTACCAATAGCTTACATTAAAGGTTTCAACTCATTGACGGCACTTCAATGGTGGTTGTGTAAAGTGTAAAGTGACAACTGCAGTGGGTGATTGTAACAGAGGTTTACGGATTATGCTCAAATCGCTTTTCCAATGTGTCTTCTCAACGCTATGTGCTGCTCGCTGGACCAGTGGACCATACAACCAATAGACCAATTGCCTATCTCTTGGGTTCGTAGGCCTAAACAATTATTCATAAGTTGGTAGCGCATATTATATTACTCAGTGTTCCGTACGGACAGGACAAGAAGACCTAGTGAAATTTCCAACCTGAATGTTTAATAGCGAGGTTGAGGTATAGTATTTTAACTATATATCGTTTGGTTAGTTAGGTAGGGGTAACTAACCAAACGATATATCGAATTAAACAATCGAATAATCAATATTACTCCTTTGGTTGTTTGTGACAACATATATGGAAGTGTACCACTTATAGTTCTATTACGCATTTTTTTTTTTACTTGAAACCGTTTGTTTATATATAATAGTTTGGCCAGCATATTTGAAAATATGCAAACCAACTTCTGTTCTTTATATAGGAAGGTTTCAACTGACCACTATAAGATCCAAGTGCGTAAAACGGGCACACAGCTAAAAGATGAATATTTACGATTTAATAATTACTAAGTACATTTAAAAACATATTTCACAAAAATTTACATAAACATTGATCAAAAACCAGATCAAACACATATATGAAATTAAAACATATATATGAAATTAAATTGCGGAAAAGATATATTTACAATTGATAACAAAACAAAAAACTCATAAAATTTACGAAAAAACGAAAAATACGACAAACTGAATGCTTACACAGATTTTACAAACAAAGTACCATATTACAAATGACTAAAAACTATATTTAGAGACTATTCCCCTCGACTAAACCTCTCTGGGTAAGGAAACGTTTGATACACATTTTAAAATACTCCCGCCGCAGCAAACCTGCAGACTAAGCGAATTCCCATTTGCCTGATTGGTTTTACACTAAAATGCATCCTTAAAAATGTCACATTTATTCCCTATTTAAATAACATTTGTTTAACGAGTATGGCTACTTAGGTTTGCTGCAACAGGGAGGGTAACAATGTGTTTTTTTTAATGTTAATAGTTTAGTATGAAATTAATGCATTTTCCAAATTTGAGCAAAATATGTTCATAAACAAGCAAACTACAACAGTTAACTTATTCTCCATAAGAATAACATTCTTAAAGTTTTAAGTTTTTAGGGTCAAAAATGGGAAAACACCATAAAACCCCCCATAAACCCCTGTTCCCATAGTCCGATCATGCTGGTTCGCGAACTCATTCGAATAAACATAAGTTTCATCAAAATCGGAACATTTTTGCTCGAGTTATCGCGCTAACGGACGGTGTGGTGTTTGTATATGAATTTGAACGGATGGTTTTTTTGCCTCTAGAGACCTCAAAACGAAAAAATAAATCGGTCCCGGGTCCAGGTCTCACCATGAGTACTACGGTAATAGCTTATTCCCTATAGAGGAAATTCGCTAAAAGTGACCAGGTCGATCTCCCCTGTTGAAAGAGATTCTAGCTTTTTGTTGATGAAGTATTTCATTGCTACATTCTTCTTTTTCCTCCACGTTCCTTCTCTACCCTTAACATTTGATTTTGAACATAAATATCCCTACTAACTTTGCTTATTACAGTACTACCTCTTGTACTCCATTTTGTTTAGGTACTTCTCTCATTGATGTTTAAAGGTATATTTATCAACTTCCCCTTATGGTAGGTGAATGCTTCAAAAGCCCAAATTCGCGACATTCTTTGATGCCGAGAGCGCTGCTTGCTGTTGTTGACGTGTAGAGTGAAGTTGTGCTTTGTTTAGAGCTTCGCGATGGGATGATGACCTGGCGAGGGAATTCCAAAAGTCGCACCATTCATGCCGAGGACAGGACTGCAAGTATTTATTGTTTGTTTACATCACGCTTCATGCCTCATTGCCCCTATGGATTAGCCGCCCCAAAACTACCTGGACCTCTCGGGACCAGTGGAGTCGTTTTATTGCCCCAACCTTTTTCAACCCTCGGATTACGGGACCAGCTAACCATTACCCGTCTCTAAAGCTGATCTTAACATAATATATCTCACATCCCTCATTTTTTATACAGTCCACCATATCGAAGTTTACCCCCCATTCGCTGGTCCTGTCGACCCGGATTACATTTGCCAATTAAAATATAATTGATACAGTACAATAATTTATTTCTCAAATGAATGTTTATGATCAGTGTCACATCCCTAACTGGTAATATTTTGTCTTGTGAAACATTATTACGAACAATTTTAATGTCCATTCCTGTTTCATACCAGACAATTATTTTCATGTTCAATTTTGTCACTGCCACCTAAATCACGTCAAGTTAGGCCTACCTAGTTTGTCTTGAAATAAATCAAGCTTAGAACATTTTTCAGGATTGAATATTTATTCACATCTCATCCATAAAATCCTTTTAAATAATAAGGTCTCACAATCAATTCAGCCTTATTATTTGGGTGTATAAATAAAACTGCAAAGTTAGTAGTTATTTCCCTGAAATATTCTATCCCATTGTCCGCCATTTTGCAACAACGTTCTGTCCTTTGCGATACACCTTGGTAGTTGGTAGTTCTCAACTTCGCCAACAGATCGCTCTGCGCTACATGGCAACCAATATCCTACAAGATTAGTGAAACGGTGGAACTGAGGACGAACCAATCACCTGTCTGCTATTAAACTGAAAACTCAACTCATCAAAACTCTGGTTATCTACATCAGCTGTTTGTTTAAATATAACCCGATATTGAATTGAAACATATCAACATAACCTGCAAGTTTGTTTATGTTGTTGAAAAATGAAGACATTATTTATTTAATCAAATACTAATTGAAAAGGGTCCTGAACTGGAGAAAACTGGTAATTATTGTTATTGCTATGCTCTCTTTATTCATTATTGTAAATATTATTGTCAACAGAGATTATTGGTGATAATAACAAATAGATAATTGACTTCACTTTACTATTGAAGTTGAATTGCAAATTGATTTATGCACTTCAGTAGGCCTAGATTTATGAGATCATTATTAATTTAAGATATTGGGCTATTTTATGAAAACTCATCTATTCTTGTTGTGTGTTATTTAACTTGTTTGTTCATGATGAGATTCACTACCCTACAAAGAAAAGCAAAACTTGTTAAAAACAGGTTTCAGAAAATAAATAAATATTTGTCAAACCAACTTCCTCGAACTGAAGGTCAAGAATTGACTCCTGCTAATATACAGCGTTTACACAATTATAATGAGGAGGTCAGAGATCTATTTACTGACTTTAAAACTTTATTTAATAGAGTTGTGACTGATGACCCTGCTTCTGATTGTGATGAGGAGGAATCATTTTCAATGCATGATGAACTTTCTGACTTGTATGTAGCCCTTATAAGTGACATTAAAGTTCTTTTGCCAGTTGAACCTGTTGTAACACCTACTCCACCTCCAGCTTCTCTGCGCCTGCCTAAATTTGAGTTGCCTAAATTTAGTGGTAACTATGAAGAGTGGGTCAGTTTCTATAATATTTTTGAAGCCTCTGTCAATGCGAATAATTCTGTCTCCCCAGTGAATAAGTTTCAGTATTTGCTTAGTGCCCTGAGTGGTGAGCCCTTAGACTTGGTTAAGAGTCTTAATATTACTCCTGAAAACTATGTGGTAGCCCTTCGACTTCTCAAGGATCGCTATGAAAACAAGAGACGTATTGTCACTCAGCTTGTTACAAAAATTCTGGATTTATCGCCCATTACTAGTGGTTCGCTTAAGAGCTTACAATCATTTCTCACTGTATATAAGGAAAATACTCAAGCCTTGAAAAACTTAAATCATGACATTACAACTGAAAACACCCTGTTAGTCTTAACACTTTTAAAGAAGATCCCAGCTGATATTAGAAAATCTTTTGAAGACTCTCGCGCCTTAAACAATGAGATCCCTCTTGTTAATGATTTAATGACCTTTCTTGAAATGGAATTCAAACGTTTAGAAGGTGCTAGTATTTGTCTCAATTCACCATCTACCTCAAAGTATTCCACTGGCCAAAAGTGTCCTACAAACATAACTAGGCCTAGTAAGTTTACACGTGAAAGTAAGCCACATTTCACCAACCATACAAAAACTGCTCTTGTCGCCACAACCAACTCTTGTAGATTTTGTCAAGCTGCAGATCACAACATATACAAGTGTCAAGCTTTCCTAGCTAGAAGTGTGAGTGAAAGATCTGAGTTTATTCGCAAGAATAGGATTTGTACAAACTGCCTCGGTTATCTTCATAACACAATCAACTGCCCCTCAAGTAAAGTGTGTCAGATTTGCTCCAAACATCACCATACTCTATTGCATGAGCCCACACGTAGTTCACTTCAGTCACAGTCAAGCTATCAAACTAAGCTGTCTCCTCAAAATAAGACCTACACACCTAATTCATCTTCAAAGAATACAACTACTATTAATCCTACTGCTTCTACAAACGTTAACGCTTTTGTAGGATTGTCTAGTCAACTCAATCCAACTAAAACCACAATCCTTCTTGGTACATGTTTAGTTCATGTCTCTTCACAACATGGTCAACATACTGTACTCCGTGCTGTGCTCGACTCCGCTGCCCAACTTACCCTTATATCAGAGAAAGCTATTCAACTCATCAACGCCCCACGTACTCGACTCCATGATGAAATAAAAGGAATCTCTGGTGCAGTTATTAATTCTAGAGGTATCGTACATGTCAACATGTCTGCGATCAATGGAAATCCTTTGGCTAAAAACCATCCTTGTATGGTTTTGAGTAGTATCACATCACCCCTGCCTCAGATACCAGTTTCACACCAGGTTAAGGAATCTTTGAAACATTTTATCCTAGCCGATCCCTGTTTCGATCAGCCTGGAGAGATAGATTTACTTATCGGTGCAGACTTATTTGCCCTAACCCTCACAGGCGAACAGCATAGATTAGGACAAAATTTACCTCAAGCTCTTGGAACCATTTTTGGTTTTGTTGTGATGGGCCTCGCTCCTGTAGCCTCTGTAGCAGGAAACTCATCAAACACATTTCCCATCTCACTCTTGACAACTCATGATTTGGACCTTCATAATTCACTTCAAAAATTCTGGACGCTAGAAGAACCCCCAATACGGATCAAGGCTCAGACTGAGGAAGATACCCTCTGTTTACAACATTTTGAAAACACCCATAGACGTGATGACTCAGGTCGTTACATAATCGAGCTGCCCAAGAAACCAAATCATTCCCCTCTTGGTGAATCTTGTACCAAAGCACAATTGAGACTTAGCTCGATGGAAAGGAAATTCTCTAATCAACCCGAGTTACAAAGGCTCTATTCTGAATTTATGGATGACTACATTGAATCAGGTCATATGACTATTTGTAAAGAACCTCCCACCTCTGAATACTATTATTTGCCTCACCACGGTGTCTTCAAGGAGAATCCCCCGAATTCAAAAATACGTGTTGTTTTTGACGGCAGCGCTAAAACTACTAATGGCATATCATTGAACGACATTCTCATGCCTGGTCCCAAACTTCAAAATGATATCAGTGATGTTTTATTGTATTTTAGATGTCATAAAATTGTATTCACCTGTGACATACGTCAAATGTATCGTCAGATCTTGGTTTCTGATAAGGACAAAAGTTATCAAATGATATACTGGCGTGCTAGTCCAGATGATCCACTCCAAACGTACAAACTCAATACAGTTACATATGGGCTTAATTGTTCCCCTTTTATTGCAATCAAAACCTTGCACCAGCTAGTTTTGGACGAAGGTCAACCATACCCACAAGCTTCTGATATCTTGACCAAGTCTATCTTCTATGATGATATTATAGCTGGAGCTGAAGATCTTGATAAAGCTATGTCAGCTCAAAATGAACTGAAAACATTGCTGTCTAAAGGCGGTTTTGAACTCCGTAAGTGGATCAGTAATGCACCCCAACTCTTGGATCAGATTCCAGTCGAACACAAAGAATCACCAGTGGAGTTGACTGATGGTAGTGAGGCCTTCTACAGTGTATTGGGTTTAAGATGGACCCCAGAGACAGACATGCTCTCATACAAAGTAAAGAATGTTGAAGTAGGCCACTTGCTAACCAAGAGAATGATTCTCTCAACAATCGCTAAACTCTATGATCTCCCAGGATTTCTCACACCTGTAATATTTTGGGCTAAAACACTCATTCAATATCTTTGGACCACAGGTCTAAAATGGGATGATCCCATTCAAGATGAGATAAGAACAAAATGGATTTCCTTTTTAGAAGAACTACCCGTGATCCAAAACCTAAGGATCCCACGTTACATCTTTACCTCAACTCATAAGCTTGCAGAACTTCATGGTTTCAGCGATGCTTCGGAGAAAGGATATGCTGCAGTAGTCTACCTCCGTGTGATCAACTTATCGAATGATGTTAAAATTAATCTGATAATGGCCAAATCTAAAGTCGCCCCACTAAAAAGAGTATCTCTGCCTCGTCTCGAACTGTGCGGTGCTCACCTACTTGGAAAGCTCCTGCAATACTGTTCAAATCTTCTTTCGTCCCACATTAAGATTGACTCGATGTATGCATGGTGTGACTCTACCATTGTTCTTACATGGATACGCACTCACCCCTATCGCTTAAAAGTTTATGTGGCCAACCGTGTCTCAGAACTACAAGAATTAATTTCTCCTGAATCATGGCATTACGTCAAGTCCCTAGACAACCCAGCAGATTGTGCAACCCGAGGACTCTCCCCATCTCAACTCTTAAGCCACCAATTGTGGTGGAAGGGACCTGAATGGTTATACTTGTCATCAGATCTTTGGCCAAAGCCCGAATTCAGTTTAATCACTGATCAAGACACTCTTGAAGTCAAACCAAATCCCTTGAATGTCCTAGTTAACGTTGAAAAGTTAGAAAATTACACATTTGATTTACTTGAAAAATTCTCATGCTTTAGAAAACTTGTAAATGTCACTGCTTATGTTCTACGATTCATCCATAATATTTGTGGGAACGCCCGACTAGCTGGACAACTTAGTTTTAAAGAGATCTCTTCTGCTAAAATGAATCTCTTCAAACTCATTCAAATTTCATCTTTCAAGGATGACATCACAGCTCTGAAAAAGGGCACTCAGTGCAGCTTAAGACTGGCTCGGTTATCACCTTACATTGACGATAACGGTTTGGTAAGAGTAGGCGGTAGGTTGAAACATTCAAACCTTACTCAAGATGCCAAATACCCAATCCTGTTACCTAAATCTCATAATGTTGTAAAACTGTTGGTCATGCACTATCATCTCAAATATTTACACGCAGGCCCTCAGTTGCTGCAATCGATCCTCACTCAAGAAGTATGGATATTATCTGCTCGTAGTGTAATCAGATCTGTAATCTTTAAATGTCAAAGATGTTTTAAGTTGAAACCTACAAATCAACCTCCACTTATGGGAGACTTACCCGAAACTCGACTACGGCCTGTAAGACCATTCTATCATACTGGCATGGATTATAGCGGTCACTTTGAAGTGAAAGTACACACCACTAGGAATTCTCAAAAGCTTAAGTCATACCTCTGCCTATTTGTTTGCTTTACCACAAAAGCGGTGCACTTGGAAGTTGTAACTGATCTCTCAGTGGACTCATTCATTGCTGCTCTTAAAAGATTTGTTTCTCGTCGTGGACTTTGTGCTCACCTATACTCTGATTGTGGAACGAACTATGTCGGTGCCTCCAAGCAACTGAATAAGACCTTCCAGAATTTCATTGATGAAAGGAATACTCAAGATGCTCTCACTAACTTCGCCCTCGATCATTCAATTAATTTTCATTTCCAACCACCAGCCGCGCCTCACCAAGGAGGCCTTTGGGAGAGTGCCATAAAGAGCTCAAAGTACCATCTCAAGAGAGTAATTGGAGATCAAATTCTAACACTAATGGAGCTGATAACTCTTGTCACGCAGGTGGAAGCAGTATTGAACTCTCGTCCACTAACAGCTCTATCAGCAGATCCATCTGACATCACAGCACTCACCCCAGGTCATTTTCTCATCGGGACATCTCTTGTTGCAGTACCTGAAGTAAATGTATCCGATATTCCTGACAATCGACTAAAGCATTGGCAAACAGTTCAGGCTCTACATCAACGCTTCTGGAGAAGGTGGCACCAAGAGTATTTGCACCAGCTTCAACAAAGGAAAAAGTGGATAAAGCCAAACAAGAATCTTGAAGTAGGCGATTTAGTCATTATCCATGACCCAAAAACACCACCACTTCTCTGGCCTCTTGGTCGCATTGTGAAGACATCACCTGGAGCAGATGGCATCGTTCGAGTTGTCTCCATCAAGACTTCGAGAGGAATCTTCTGTCGCCCTGCTACCAAGGTGTACCCGCTCCCCTAATCACAAAATATTTCTATTTAATGTCCTATTTCATGTTTATATTTATAATTGTCATATATATCATATCTTATAATTAGGTGTGTCATCATTATCTATTGTGTATATATATCTACATTGTATTACTTGTGCCCATTTATGAGTCAATGAATCAATTTATGAATCTGTTGAACCATGTATGGTTCAAGGCGGGCGGCATGTTCCGTATTCAAGCATCTACGCAACCTAGGTGAATCCAGACTTCATTCATATTTTGTTCTGACCCTTGCCCTGTCACGTGATGTCTGGCAATTCCCCCCATTCCCCATGTACTCTTCAACCCGGCATCATGTTCTCGCCATTTTCCCTAGTTTTGTATTATAATATTCCCCTACTCTATTTGTGGCATATAAATTGAACTTATATTATCGTATGTTTATCTTATGTATTTATTTGTGACACACCTAACAAAAAAGTGAACTGAATAGTTAAAAACTGTATTCAAACGGTTCTTGGTGCAACTACCGGTCGCGTACGCGAAAGCTGGCCAGCAAACATCAAGTGCGTCAACGGTCTACTAGACATCACTTCAGTAAAAAGGAAGGTACCAAATCACATTTCTTCCTATTTAAAAGTTTATTATTTTGTGCTCACAGTGTGTCTCTAAAGCTGATCTTAACATAATATATCTCACATCCCTCATTTTTTATACAGTCCACCATATCGAAGTTTACCCCCCAGGTATAATGTCTTAATAACCTTTTCACCAACAAAAACACATTGTTTTTTGGTTTTAAAATTTTAAAATTGTATTATCAAATTGTCTATTTCTTTTAAAAGCATCGAGGTAAAGGTGTTTAATAGTTAATAATTTACAATTGTGAATTGTAACATGAATAACTCGAACACCATCATATCTCTTTCAAAAATATTTAAGTTACTTTTTTGTTTACACTTGACATTAATAAAGACAAAAAAATAAATGAGCACGAAAAAAATGTTTCGTAACTGCAACAATATAAAAAGATAAAGACAACATTTTAATAATACTTAAAATCCCAACACCAACTCCGATTTTCAACGGAATCATAAGTAGAAGCCATAAAAATAATTAATAATATGATATAATATGATATAAACATTTAACATATCAACATAAGTACAGTATTTGAAATTTGAATGAGGTAATAGCTACGCACAAAAGACAAACCATGCTGTGTATTAAGAAATAAAAATAAAACAAGAGATACTATTATAAATTTAATAATGTTGAATTAATACAAATAACTTAATCACCGAAAGTTTTTGAACAGAAAAATATTTCAAAATTAAACCCCTCGCACGCATACATAATTCATAATCCAAACCGAAATTCAAAGCGTCTTGTAAACTAAAGCATCTGGATGGGTAATTTTCAAGACGCTCTGAGCGCTGGGTGCTGAGTAGGCCAGATTTAACAAGAGTGGCCCCAGCACTGAACCCTGGGGTACACCAATACGTGACCAAGCCTTGCCCCTAGCATTACGTGGTCGGCAACGCTAAACCAACACCGTCCACCACCGATCATTATGCTGCATTATCCTGTTCAAAATTGTCCTCCCTGGCGTGTAATTTTTGTACACTATTCGCCAGGAATTTGAATTGATTTAATGAGCAAATAATTGGCATAAATAGAAATTTCTAGACGCTTTCATGAAAGATGGACTACCCGTTCTCTTTCTTGTGTGCGCTGCTTTCTTTTGAGGATTCGTTGTTTGTACTATACTTGGTTGTATTTTAATTGTTGTACAATATTTTTTGAAACAATAGGTAGGCTATAATTAATTGCAAACAATTTTACAGTGATAAATTAACCAGCTCTATCCTATTTTATGAAAATAGTAATTGTTTGCATTTAGTATTTCTTAAAATTGTACATGCTTATTTACGTTCGGAGTAAGCCTGTGCTACAGTTTTATTTTTACGTTCATTGAAGTTTGGGTACAACAACTCCAGAAAATATTAGGTCTTGTAACATTGAACCAAATTTAATTAACCAAAATTATAATAAATACTTAGCCCTAAGATAATTTGTTCCAATTTTAAAGTTGGGGTTAATAAACGTTTACGTTTAAAGAATTTAAAAGGTCACTGGCTACCACTGGTTGAAACATTCAAAACTTAATAATGGATTGTATTTCGAAGATGTACCCTACTCCGATACACCAGGGTGCGTATTTTTAGGTAAGATAACGAAATTATGTTGAATGGATGATGGATGAGATGACTGCTTACTGACGAAGATCAACTACTACTTTAGTCAGGGCAGCGATATGACAAGACCAACGAACATTAAAAGTATTATAAATGCAAACCCTTAAAACAATAAATTTCCGAAGTTGTGTACCTTGTTTTCGTCACTATCAATATTTTACCACATAATTTCGCCACTCCATGTTCGACGCGTCGTCTGCTGCGCCGCGAACGTTGCGGAATGCAGACCGGGTTTCTCCGCCCAGACTGCCTGGCTGCTGGGATCAGTTTCGCAAGTCGCGATCGTATCAGTCCAAATACTCGCAGCGATAAATATTTGTCCTAGGCAAGGATGTTTGCGCCTACATCGACCGTGATCGACCGAGTATTTTGGGAGCAAGGAGCGTGAGAATCGCATCGGAGAAACTGCTTTTCACTCTTATCTTTTACGGAAGTTTTTGTTGAGTTTTCTCTTTTCGAAATAAAATATCGTAATCACACATTATGGATATTTTCTTTTCCTGATACTGGTTGTAGAAACTTAAAGCGATTGTATACAATTGTTTCTTTCCCTACCAATCTGGGATTCAAAGAGTAAAACAGTAAATTTTAAAATTAAAATTAAAAGTATTTTGTCTTGACATTTTAGAAAATGAACGTACACGTACACTGTTAAGAAATAGTTAAATTGACAGACAATCAATAACTCAGATTTTCGTACTTTCCTAACTAACCTTTTCAAGTTAGTTTCTTTAGCTTTAAAGATTATGAGCCACATTGTTATTTAGTATAAAAACTTATACAATATTGTTGCGAGTACAAGTTTTGCATTGCTGTAAATTGTATTCGATTCTAAAACAAGGCGTATTATTAATATTATTTAACATAATATGTATCTAGGTAGACTAATAATTACTTCAGTATAAACTCTTGATTACTGCACAATAAAAATAAAAATACAATTCTTTTGGTGTACATACACATTGCTCAATTTTAGTTTCACTCCACAACACCTCCCTGGCCCCAACGATCGTTCGGTCGAGCCGATTGCTCAACAGTGTTAATTTATTTATCCGGTAGTGAAGCGGTAGGTCCGTGTGTGTGTGTGTGTGAGCGGACCCACTTTCAATCACTCCAGATATGATTAGCGTGTGGCGTCGGCGTCGGCGTCGAGCACCAACCGACCGGCAAATTGGCCCTGTCAACCATTAAACTGGTGCAGTCTTTAATAGAATGATCACAGTTTACAGTTAGTGCTTAACTTGTACGCACATTGATTGCCCACAACGTATGGTGTTTAATGGGCTTGTATGGGAGAGCAAATGATTATTGTTCTTATGTTGATAGGATGCACCAGTCTATCTCGGCTTGTAGTACTGCAAACACATAGTATACATTATAGTGTATGTATACAGAAAACGAAATTTTTCACAACGGATTGTGCTTGTAGTTTTTATCCAATCTAATCACAATTCACCCATTATCAGTAAATCCATAGAATAATACAACCTCACTGAAGCTCTGAGTCCGGACCTATGCAAAAATGTCTATATACCTTCTTTTTCTCATTAGGAATTTCTTTTAGACTTTAATTTAAGCTGTGGTTTACTGATTTGAACTGAGCTCTCATAAATGCCCAGAACTATAGACCGTATCTACGATGTCTTACATTTCCCAATCCCATGAAAACTCTCCACATCATGGACCCGGTTGACAGTTGATACGTTATTTCTAGACTTTCCAAAAATTAGGGAAAGGTGACTTTTGCCAACCTTGTTCTAGACACTTCATGTAGAAAACAAACCTTTTCTAGAGATGAATCTAAAAGTATACGTAATATAAAATACATCTATGTTTTTACTAAGTCATTTTGTCAGGTCCATGTTTTGTGCCGAAGGGATCATTTCCATCCGAACCTCAGCAGGGAGGCTTTTAGCCAATCTCCGAAACTCTTGGTGTAAATGTTAGGGGTTTGCTGGGTATGAATTGTGTAGCAATTCATTTCTATCCAGGTTTCGTTTTCTTGGGGCATTTCCATCCAAACCTTAACTAGGTGACGCCTTTTCCCACCTCAAAAATTGAATATTTTGCTTTACATTGTTAAACTTTCCTGGAGGGATTGTATAGCTTATATTTCACATTTTTCTCCATTTTCCCTTGTTGTAACAATACCCTGTTTGTCACAGAAGGGAGAGAGTGTGTCAACTGCGGGGCGACATCCACGCCACTGTGGAGGAGGGACGGCACCGGGCACTACCTCTGCAACGCTTGCGGCCTTTACTACAAGATGAACGGCCAGAACCGTCCACTCATCAAGCCCAAGAGGCGACTGGTGAGTACCACTACACTGCTTACTGCTTTACTACGGCCATAACGTACAATCCGACCCGGCACAGTAAATCTCACATCGGCCGCTACTAGATTGGTAGCGGGCTGTGATTCATTTTGTTTACACCGTGAAAATAATCGCCCGGTTTGATTTGGGGGAGAGTTGTAATCAGGTCAGAATGGAAGGTGTGAAAGGTCTTGGGTAGTTGATGCACGTTTTGCCTAATATATAGGGAATCCAGACCCAATTATGACCCCATCGATGTTTAAAGATCCATTCAAGTGAAACTTTAGATTCAAATGGACGTTGAAGTGTAATTTCTGTTGAAGCCTATCTTTTTTAGTTTGAAGTTTTTGCCAATAAGAAATAGTTATTTGTGTAACTAGTGGTGAAAGTGGCACTTTGCTGCACACGAGAGCAATGTTTACGCACGAGCCGCAGGCGAGTGCGGAATGATCTTGAGTGCAGCAAAGGCCTTTTTCACTCGTGTTACACATTATATTTTTCCTACGGTCACTATAAAGCATATAAATAATTAGTCTTTCAAACACTATATGACACGTTTTTAGGTTCAGCTGGCAACACAAATTGCCTAGAGAAAGTAGTACCCGCGGTCCGTATCACTCCGCTATTTTTCCTCGGCAAGAAATGTGCTCCGCGTTTTGAGAATATAGTTCCGTATGTTTTTGTAATTTGAAGTGGTTTCCGCGCATAAAAAAATGCTTTAAAGGTATTTTCTTGTTTATTAAGATCGTAGGAATGTTTTAAAAACGTTTAAAAGAAAAGTCCAGAAAGTTCAGAAATACCGAAACTATAAACACGAAATGACAGGTTATATCGTAGTTATAATAGTCAATCAGCTGCTCATAGTATTATTATCTTTAAGTGTTGCCAACCTATTTCCAAGCGTACACGGATTACGTGCATAATAGAACCACGCTGTTTTGTGTTGTTTCGTTGGAATCCTGATGTGCGGCAAAATATAAACCGTACGGCAAAGTATAAACCGTACGGCAAAGTATAAACCGTACGGCAAAGTATAAATATGCAGCAATTAGCAGCTTTCTGTACTATAAACAGTACAAGGAAGCCAACTTTGTCGGGTGACTGTAGGAAAAATCATTTTTCAATTTTATTTTGAAAAGAAATAGTTTTTTATGACAAGACATGGGGATGATCTCTATTGCACGAACTACGTGATTCTATGGGTGAGATAATCAAAATCGAAGAAATTTGTATTTGAAAATCTTCAGACGAGTCGCAGGTTTGTGCTACGTGATACAGACTTGACTGCACCGAAAATAGTTCATCTGGTTACAGGCAAACCTGATCCTACGGATAGGTGCAAGCCTTACTGTAAAATGTGTTAAGCTAGCTTCAATTTTATTTCTGTTTATACAAAATCTGATGATCCACGTCAGAGATATTATTTCAGCTTAATCTCGAGTGCACATAAAAAGTACTAGTAGTTGCGCCCCTATCTCGAAATATTGATAATTTTACCTAATCGGTCTTCAGAGGTATTTACTTTTAATTTTGCCAACTTCTAAGTTCGGCTTACGCAGCCCTAGGTGCAAGCAATAAAGCCTTGTCCATTACAACAGTTGAAGTCTATAAAGCGCATGTCTGTACATAACACATGCGCAGTTCCGCACGAAATACCTTGGCAACTGCGACGCCGTTGTAACTCATGGTATACCACGGAGCCGACATGTCAAAACTAACGTTTTACAGCCTAGTTTAACGACTTCGATTGAAAGATTGTAACATGCAATTGGTTATTATAGGCGGTTATGGCTTTTCTATGTAAGCCGGATTTGTGGCTTCGTCAGCACATGTTGGAAAGGGCAAGACTAATTTATCCAATATATAATTAACAGCTTCAAGTCACTAAAGTGTATCTTATAGTTTTGGAATTTTACTTTGGATAGAACTAAACATTATATTTTTATGTTAAGGTCAGTCAGTTTTATAATACGGTTTTGAACTAAGCTAGTATCACCAGATTTACGTAGGTATTGTTGTCTAAAAATATCTTTTTAGGTACAAAACATAATTATAATTATCAACTAAAAATTGAAAATATTTAGAACACTATTACATATTTAACTCGGTACATTTTATCATGCAGCTTGTAGCCTACTAAGGTTTGTTTACAGTAATTACTATAGATTAAGACTTGCATCTATCGACCTTCTACACAAAACATAAATCAATAAAGCACAGACTTGAATTACTTACTTAATTACTGCATTGATTGAAGTAAACGTAACAAGTTTCAGTGTAACATTGAATAGTTATCGGAGTAGTTCGTGCTCGCAATGCTAATATCGAATCCATTATCACACAATCGGTTAATTAATCGTAACGGAATTAGTAAACGAATATAAGTTTCATATTGCATAATAATCACACTATTATAGCCTTTTTACTATTACTAATTAGTGCAAACTAATCAAATGAGAAATGTTAATACAATAAACCGATTTTAAACTAAACTTAAATTAAACTTGGAAAAATGTAAGATCCAACAAACAAATTCTCCACCAGGTGTTTTCTCAACACTGGTTACATTTTATCTACACACAAAACCGTGTTGTAACTCAGACAACATTACCAACTTGTTTCAACAGTGGCATTCATACAGTCTCCGCAGTCACAATATTAATTACAAAGTTTGTTAATTACATTCGCCCCACAAGTGATTTACCGAAGGGGATGAAAGCGTTCTCACGCAGACCGGGGTTTCTCACAGGTTTGTAACAGTTTTGGGCCGTGTACGCCTACTCGTTATTGCACGTGGCTTTTGTTTTATTAATGCACCCTTCAGCCCTGAGGTAAAAACAATGTCCGGTCGATCGCCTGAACCGCCCCAGAGATATTGACTGGCGCGAGTCAACGATTCATCAGGCTGACGATGTAAACTCAAACCACAAACAAGGCTTATTTGAATTTTGCGTGTGCGTTTTAACATAATTAAAATTTGTAATGTTTTGTGTAAGGGGATGGTCCAAACCCTACTGTTTCTACTGTTGACTTTTGGATAAGAGTGAACATAATATGGATCTGTAGCAATTTTCCGTACAAATAGAACAAGGGTTGAGTAAATCGCTTACAAAGTGTGCCCTTGTGTTCATTCAATACTTTTGATAATTAATGGGACATTAAAACTGCTATAGTTAACAGTAAGAAACATTTATGTATACGTCAAAATGAGTAATTGGCAGCAGAACTGGCGTAATCTTCACCCTGAAACTGGCTGAAAGTTCATGGACCACGATAGGACTACATAATACTATTAAGCATCGTCTAGTTGTATTGCCCTATAACGTTGTCAATACCGTTTTACACCCCTACAGCTTGGAAGTCCCGGTCCAATAGAAGTAGGGAAGCGAGATAACAAGTATCAAAATCTCCCCTAATCTCCACCAGAGTAATCGGCCGAGACAAATAGACCATAAAGTAAATTTCACGGACCCTCATTCGCGACAGCCCTTTCAGCCCTAGCCCCGCCCCCTCTTTAAAAATCACCCTCGCTAAAAGCACAGTGAAAACCGAGCTGTTTTTGTGTCCAGTTTTGATGGATTTCTTTGTAGCGCTGAAGTGGTGTCGTGAAGAGTGACAGTAGCACCTTTTGTTAGAAAGAACCCGCTAAGATTGTTTGGGGAGGGATCGATATACAGGGTGCTCCGTAGTTCACCTCTCGAGTGCTGCTGAGATGAGATGTAATAGTGAGTACGGTGCTTAAGGATTAGGAGTGCTTACTGTACAATGTCTTTGTCTTAGGAGGTAGCTTTATTCTAAAGTCTAATTGTGGAAAGGTAGGCTATCGTAATCGTTCCATAACTCATGTGGAATTTTGATGTTTGAAATAAGATATTTTATAGTAATAAGTTATTTGAAACATTTAAAGTAACGAGTAGTTGAGTAAAAGTAATTTTGTAACTGATAGAATTAGTTGTTCTGTGCTGGTTCCTTGGTATACGTAAAACATATCAACCATAAAATAACAATGACGACAAAACAGAGGAAAGTGATAGATTTTTAAAATAAAAATATTGTTTACTAATTTGGAGTGGAAGCAGAGACATAAATAACAGTAAATTGGCACTTAAAATTGTATAAAAAACTTATGAATGTATCAATAAATCTATTGAATTTATTAAAACCAAATTAGGTGTGGATTATACCATTGCTTACTTGAGAATACTTGAGAAAGTTGAGTTTATAGTTAAATAAAAATTCATTAATTATCATTAAAATACATTTCCTTCATGTTTTAAACTGATTACCCAATAAAGTGTAAAGCTTTTCAACCGAACACAGTAAGCGATGTTGGACAAATAACCATATAATTTGCGCACATTATACGGGGACATTGTGTGGATAGTTTTTTGCCTCCAGCTGTGCAGGGGACATAATCACGGGTTAATTGTACGGGCCAATCGCAACTCAGGATTGAATGTGTATAGGGGCGAGCAGGCGAGCGTCCACTCGTCCAGCCGTTAAATGCCACAATGGCACATTCTGCGATTAAACTACTGTACATGTACTTCGCTGCCATCTTGGAAACTAACTAGAGAGATGTGAATTTTATTCTTATTTTTAAATGTTGTAGTGTTAAAAATTTGAATTTAGTATCAAAATAGACATCCCATCTTTCCTAGAGCCAATTATAAACCCAATTAGAACGTTTTCAAACGAGCAAGTCAAATTATGTAACATTGTCAAAATTCATTATTTTGCTTTACTTAGCTGACATAACATTTGGTCTAGTTAACGGTTACCGTTTCAGTTTGGTTTGGTTAACAAGTAGGCGTATTCGAGATAAGTCTAATTAATTAATTTCACTCCAGCATAGTTTTGTTAAGTCTTATATAAGTTGGTATTTTAAAGGGAATCCCTACGGTATCGTATGTCAACATCCTTACTGTATTTTATTAGGCTTTTTACCCTTACGTTAGATTTCCACTCTTGAGTTGTCAAATGTATAAGCTAAGATAAGCTTTATTATTGCATGTTATTTCGCATAACATTTCTTATCATTCAAACTGTATACATTGTAATAATGAAATGAACCGTATAAATAAATAATCCACCATGCACAACAACAACCAAAATTCCAGGTAAGATTGTTATGGAAATAAGTGAAACAAACGTGTACTTTCCAAATTAAATTGAGTGGAAGGTGAATTTCTAATCAATTTAAAATGGCTCTCATTCATAGTACAACGAATTTTTTACACGTTTGGCCTGTACTATCACCTTTATCCCTGTCAAACAACAATTTGATAATAAGGATATTTAGTCTCAAACTTATTGTTAGAAGAAATACTGCTAATGTAAATCTTGCCTCATCTTTGGACATAAATCGAAGAAAACCTCACCTGACACGGAAATAACAGCGTTGGTCACAAAAATTGAAAAAGTTAGGCAATAAAATGGGGGATGAAGCCCTGCGGCACGAACTTTTTAAATGGAATCAGACGAAGAAAAGTTCGTCATTCAAACGGCGTTGACGTAAAAATTGACTCGTCTGTTACTTGGAGTTGTTACCTCTGGGCCTTTTTAACCTTTCATTTATTAAGCTTATGGCGTTTAAATATAAATAGAAATTTACCTCTATTTTTTAGACCATCTGGTAACCTCTCAGGTTTTCATAGTTTAGTTGATTGGAGATTTTTATTTTTATATAGTTTTGTAGCTTAGTGGTTTTAGCACTCGCCAAGTAAGTAGTTGGTTTTATCCGTAGAGAAGTCAGTGGCTTTTTGATGTTTCCAAACTGGACCCAGCTGTCCTTGTTTATCTGGCTTTTGCCCAATTATTATGGCTACAGAAACAATGTGTTTCCTTTAAATTCACACAGATATATTTAAAACCACTGATTCAGCGCGTCAATGAGACAAATACGTCATCTACACCATGCCAACTCAGTACACCATTGCTCAGTCATAACAACTGTTCCAGTCTCACTTGAGATGGACCAGAAGCTCCCACAGCTGTTCCTTTTCTCTTCGTCAGCCAATCACAGCGTCTTTTATTTTCCTTGCTCCCTCTATGGCAGTGTCCGGTTAATAACCCTAAATCGCCATAAAAGTCATGAAGTTTTCAACGGTGGGGTTAAAAAGGCGTATCAAATCGTTATAATGTGCAGACGCGTTATCGGTGATCGTCGCTACCGTGCCGGGACCGCATGTGAATCAGGAACAGGTTTGGTCCGCTGGTAATATATGTGCTGCACCCGCGGTATACCACGGGCCGGATGTCCCTTCTCAAATTTTAAGAAAATTCCATCCTCAGATCTACACGGATATTTCACTCCAGTTGTTTATTTTTCACACCTCGTATAAACTTCGCGCGCTACCAATGGTCGATTCTTTTTTCCCTGACAAGAATAAATGCATTCCAACTCCTACGTGGCGTTTTTGTTGCTAAATTCGTGTCTGACAAGTCTTATGTTCTGGTCGAGAGACTGTATACTGGTTTCGGTTGAAATATTTTCAGTATGGTGTGCAAACCATGTTATTGACTATGGATATATATTGCAACGTGGTGGAATTAAGCCCAGCAGTTTGTCTTATCAGTCGAGAAGGTTAAAAGTGACCCCCAGCCGCTGGATAAAGTAATCGAAAATAAAAATTCACAGACTATAACTTATTATTCGAGCAGCTCACGGTTCATATACAACAAAATCAGTTCTTAAATGCTCAGGGCATACAGTTTCATACCAGTTAGTCCTGGGCTATGACAAACTTTTAGAATGGACTATTTGATTTTACGCATAACCTAAAACACATACAGTACATGGAAATCGTATTTTGGAAAAAAACATAGGCTACTCTATATGCAATACAAACAAAGCCAATTTTTCACCAATTATCTAGCGTTTTACTATACACGGTTGCCGTAGCGAGTCAACACTGTACAGTGTAGTGTTGTAGTGATGGCGTGATCTCCTCGTCCATGGAAGGGTAGCCATCGAGCGCAAGGATACACTCACTATGTTTGCACAACAAAACATCAAGGCTTCTCCTTATTCATTTCCGTTTCTATTACAATATGATTTGAATAAAATGAGCCTCTCTATTCTTCACCTGCCTCTTGGAACCTGTTAAGGTTATTGTGGGAACGAATTGTTTGTAATTGTCCCACTTGCGTTACGCCTGTTTTACAAATTTCGTGACTTGGAAAACGTTAGTGACGATGTTGGAATAATGTGTATTAGTTGTTTGTTTATAATAGACATACATTTCAATACATTTCTTCTTATTAGTTTTATTTGTGTTGTTTCAATATTAATTATCAACCGTCGTTTAGACGATGTTTTCAAATATGTAAAGGTTAAATTTAAATTTCACCGAAACATAATGTAACCATGTAGGCCTACAGTATGGACGTAATTAGGTTTTCGAGCAATAATGTATTAACTATCGCCGACACTAGGATTTGTTTATGGCGAATATGAGTATTGAATAGATGGAATCATAGTTTTGTTTAAGACAAACTAGTTCTTTACCCAAAACCAACTATCACAGACAGTTTGGTGAGTTTTAAGACATCGATCGCATGCTACTCGCTACCGGCATCCTTCCGTTACCAGGGGAGCACCATACCCACTCCCATTCGGCTATATATTAAGACTATATGTTACACAACAGGTTGTATTCACTCAGCCCCATTTGTGAGCGTTGTAAGGTGAGCGTATCGAGAAAGTGATACAAACTGAGCCGGTTGTAAACACCACACTCGGTAGCAAACTGCTCGACAGCGTCAGCGTGTAGCATGTAACCGTAACCGTACCTGTGCGGTACCGGTACCGGGCGGTAACAGTGACTGGTAGGCAACCGGTTACCGTACCGATCCGTCACAGCCCACCGGAAAATTAACTGTTAACTCGATCGTATTAATTATCGCAACGTGTCCCTCGCCGCAATATTTCGTCTCGTGCCATTAGAAATAATTTTTAGACCCGGTTTAAGGTCCTCGCAGCTAGGCGTGGCCGAGAAAGTTAGCTGGCCCAATTAAGTCGGTAGCGGTAGTGGAATACATTATGTACCGAACGATATTTCACGCCGATGACAAACTTAATTGTGCGCTTGCAACGCGCCGCCGAGATGTTACAATTCACGTGTTAATTGGCGTCGTACGTCTCCACTTTAGATTGCTTTTATATTTTTAACTAAACCCGTGTCGCAGTTCGGTTTACTTGTTATGCCGACACGGTTTCGTTAATTGATAGGCAGCTTTAACTATCTATAATGCCGTGTGTAGTTGATGGCGATGTGTCGCGGCTCCAATCGATGTTTTAATTATTTCCATCGCCGAGTTAATTGTGGTATGTTAATTAATGGTAACCGTTTGTTGATACGTTGGCTAGTGTGCACAGAAACGACCGTAATGTGCGTGAAATACATGTGTTGTGCAAATTAAATCTAAATTATATGTATCGTTAAAGTAAATTGTTCTTGGAGATCGAGTATGGAGCTGGAAATAGGGACATTACAACTCATGGATTTTAGAAAAAATTGCTGGAAAAGCACATTAATTTGTATTGTTTTCCTCTTACTGTATAACGCACAATACGTTATGAAAGTCGGATTTCATTTTACTGACTCCCTTCAAATACCACAAATCCAAAAACAAAAGAACTCGCGCGGCCAGAATGAGTCAGAGATACCTGGGAAGCATCAAGGTAGAAAAGGTGAGCGGGCGGCGCGGCTCACATAACTCATCTTATAACCAGACTAATTGAAAAGAAATTTAATATTAAAAAGTGATATATTCTCGAATTATTTTAATGTGGGGTGCGCGGCAGGGGCTCATTGTCGGTAGTCAATTAAAGGCAGCTCCACAGGGGTCCACAACACGGCTACTGGGCATGCCTAGTGCCTACACAACTACGCAAGCTACTGCTGAATATAGTGAATGGTCGCCACAGTATATGGCAGATTTTATAGTCTGGAGCACTGCAGCTATGTAGTATTCAATTCATACTACTTTTAAAGAAAATATACAAAAACGGTAAACGTGTATATTGTTAATTAAATCATGTCCTAGTAAAAGATCCTTTTATTGAACAAAACTAAATCATACATCTAAACAATTGAGGTTAAAGATAACGCTCCTGTTCCTAGGGTAAAGTAACATCATTCCTATTATAGGTGATTGACAATGTCTTTACTGTTTCCTACAGGCTTGCTAAAAGAAAATTGACATATTGACAATTACTTCGCCGATGTTTAAACTTACAACACCCATTCTACAGTTGGTTGTCAAAACATTTCCAGTTTCAAATGCAAATTTACATCGCAATATCCACCGTTGATCCAGATGTAAAGTAACATCGCGCCTACTATAGTCAGTTGGCAAGCTGTTCACTGTTGGCTGTGGCAGTACCCAGACTCCCGCCACCGCGCCAACAGATGACACTGCGATCGCTGATAAGCCTTATCTCATCTACATTGTCCTCCTCCCCTCCATATTGCACCCGGCCACATCACAATTTACTTTTTCATCCGTCCCTGACGAGCACAATATTTCCCACAGCGCCTGACAATGCTTTATGATGGCTGCGATTCCAATATGGTTGTGTTTTTATCGAATGGACGTAGATAAATTGCATACTTTTGTGTTCGATTGGTTGTCAAAAAGCGGTTCATTGTTTGATACGAATTTACATCGTCATATGTATAGACATGGGAATTCTATATACATTACCAGTGAATTGTAAAATATTGTATAAGTAAAGTAACGCGTAAATACATATAAATACTTTTTTCTCAATTTTCAATTTATCTGAATTAAGTTTGAAAATGACTTGCCAAAGTTCAGGTTTATGAGTTACCGAAAAGAACTGTAAAATAATTGAACAGGTTAGCTAATGCACTCGTCAAGTAATTAGTCTGAGATGTACAACCCCTTAATTTGTACACCAAACACCATTGCCATTGCCTCCAGGTTGAATGAGACTCTTCTCCAATTACAGCAAACTTCTGCAAGACACTCGGACAATAATCGGCGAACAGAGGATCGGCTTACAGACCGGAGTGTTGGACAGGACACACGTTAATGGGTAGAAGGTACAAAACAAAGAGTAAAGTTGGTACGAGTGGCTACTGGCACACCTGGGCACTTACCCGGGCACCTGGGCGACCGGGCAGCCGAGCAACCGGGCATCTCTTGATAAATAGCTACCCGGCCTCCCAGCGGGGCCAACCATGGGCACCAAGCACCACTGCCACTACATCGCTCTGGAATATAGCATGGTCTTTTGGATGCGTATTGTAAGGCAAACGCGGAGTGTATGATGAAAATTACAAATTTGTCACTGACCAAGATCAGCTTCTTCCCATGTCAGTAAGACCCAATTGAACATGTACAGCTAGGTCCAGTTTTGAACTAACAAAAGGCTTCTGACTTACCAGGATTGAATTGGTAACCTTATTACTTTGTGAACACTATATCCACTCGCTTCAGAGGGTGATTCGCCATTCGCCAGATATCAAGGACTTTGGGTCTCTTCAGCCTTATAAAGTTCTTCTGAGGGCTTAGAAAAGAGTATTAACACACTTTTAATGGAAAAACTTCTCCAAACTCTTTCAAAAACCTTCAGTCTCTGCAGAAGATACAACTGTAAAACATGGAGTGCTATTGTTCTTATTAAGGTAAGAATGACGGTTAATTGTTGAACTTGTTCCTCAAGAAAACAACAAAATTGTCAAGTACCTTCTATTAATTTTTACTTTCTTTCATGAGGTGATATTTTTGCTGGAAAACCTTTTTGATTCGACTTTATCTTTGCAAACTTGCCTTTTCACTCTGCGATCTTAACACATTATAATGTACAAGCTGAAGATGATTATGGCGTTATAGCGTAAAATGCAAGATTCCTTCACATTCTGTGGCTATTAATGAGCAATAAAGTTTGGTAACCAACGCTAGACAGTGGAGGAGAGAGTTGTGGTGTCGGGGGGTCAAAGTACACCGCCCCCTCTCCCTTGAAACTATGTAACGGGCCGGGAACACATCAATACTTTATTGGCTCACTGTTCCAATACCTATTGTTAAATGTTGGTAATAATCACAGGCCCAAGTGTAATTGTAGGGGCAGTGTTACATTTTAGACAAAAGTTATGTGTAGCATAAACTACAAAGAAAGTGTACAGAAACCGTTCATATGCATTCATTTGGATAGTTGGGAAATTGATGTAAATTCATACTTCAACCAAAACCTCGTCTTGTAATTGCGATACATTATTTGAAAACATCACTTTCAGCTAATAATCACGTTTAAATATCTGCCAACCAAATTAGCCAACGTCGACCTACCCCATGTCATCCAATGCATATCTTGTATCTTTAACCTTGAGGCCGTTGGCAGCAAAACCACGACCGGTAGCGCACCTGCACACTGCACAAGCATAAACCACGCATAATGAATTCAGTAGCCTATCGCGACAACCATCGATATATCGAAGGGCCGTATCAAATCGACACATGTACCGCCAACGAGAGCAAAACCGACTTATCATTCATCTACCTCAAAACATCGACCGGTGATAACTGGGTTAGATCGGCACTCTAGGCAAATACACTGCGTTCGCGAAAGAATCGAGTACCTACCTCATTAACCACTTATCCCCATAATAACAGTCCATTCTTCATGGGAACGCGTGTGTTTTACTCATTATAATAGTACACGATCGCGGGCCCATTCTTTGCCGCGCCGAGTATAGCTACAACTGGATGTTGACATATCTATGTCGATGCGGAATTTATGCCCGCGTTTTAATTTTCCCGTTCATTCGTCATCGCCGAATGTAAATCCCGTGTAATGACTCGACGGTCTATTAATAAATCGCTGTGTAATCACGGCTGCTACATGTAGCTGGCTACCTCGTAAACATTGGCGATAATTCGACTGGGCATTGCTCGAGGATTGGACTCGGTGCGGAATAACGGCTTGAATTATTGGCCAGGTTTGTTTATAAGTCATTAGGTTGATTAAGTTAGATTTGAATATTACAGAAGTGGTAAACGGTTAAGTAATTATTGGCAGGATATAATTGTCTTCAAAATGAAATAATAAATAAATACTGCAATGCATAAGAGCTGTGAACATTTTTCGATAAATCGATTAATTGTACTGCTAAATATTGTGTAATAATGTAGTACAAAGTGGTTTTCGGAAATTTTCCATCACTGGAAAAATGTGGTGTTTCTGAAACATGTACACAATAATCCTTTAAAATCATCGAACATTAAGCCAAGAATTGTGTGGTGCTATAGCTTAAAAATAAAATCATTTCACGTAGTTATTTATACCACACGAACCTGTCATTAAAAATTTATCACTTTGTAAGACAATTTGATATTAACCTCAAACAACTGATGTTGAAACCAATTAATTTCCCTCGGGAAGAACCAATTAATTTATATTAGAAACAACAATACAATACTCTCACAAGTCACTGCCGTTTGACAATTTTGAAGCGCAACATCGTCATAGTGTTTTAGCATAATCATTATCCAGTTGTATACATATCTATAAAAAATATTAAATTTTCAGAAACACCACAAACACACAAGAAAAAAGGGTCACGTTGGTTAAACACCACAAACACTTCAACAGTCAAAACCAAGCAGCACAAAGCACGCTGCGAACGCAGCTTTTTCACTTTTTATGCGGGCAACATGGTAATTTGCTCGCAGCGATCCGGTCGTCCTCTGCATACATTAAGCCGTACTTTGGGGGAGATTTGAAAAGCAAGGCTCCTCCCCTGGTTATCAGAGTACCAATCAAAACCGACAGAATCGCGAGGGCTCCCGGCGCACTGTTATGGAGGGTCCGATCACAATACGTGCGTGCTTTGGAAAAATTGGAGTAAAAAAATGTCGTTGAAGCATTCTCCGATTGTGCTGTTGGTTTGGATGGTGATTTTGGTTAAAATGGGTGTTTCTATACTACTAGTTCGATTTGTGAAGACTTTTTCTTCTGGTTGGAGAGTTTTGAGTCAAACTGATCGTTACTTTAAAAAAGTATTTCAATGAATGTTGGCTTGGATAAGGATTTTAGTCGAAGATGGCAAAATTTTATTCCTGTGCTGTAAAATACATTTGTGAATGCTTTTTATTTAATAATTCGTGAAATTAATGGTTTTCTATACTACAAGTTCATGTTACTGTCCTTAGATGGTTAAATTCTAGGAATCACATTCACTAATTTTACATCTCAATCCTTCAAGTTCCAAACATAAATACAAACGCCGAGGCCGAAGGCAAAGAGATAAAGGCAGATTTTATCGCCTATCGATTCAAAACTTGTCGGGGTTGAAGTAGAGCGAGCGGGGGCTGCGGGAATGTGTCGGAACATACGGTCGGGGGTGGTGAAGGCGGCAAGGTTACGACGACGCTATCGACGCCCTTATCGCATTGTGCGTACGCCGATACAATCTCCGCACGCAGGCGTCACCTTACCGATTGCCGCGGCCACGCTTGCGCCGATCCATCATCCCCTTATCAACCCCAGATATAGATTTTATGTCATCAATCTACACCGCCCCTGTTTTATGACGGGTTGTATTCTTCCCCCGAAAATGTAGAGCTGTTTTGGTAATTATGGCCGTTTAGTGGGTTTGCTCGTTCGCTGTACACTAGTCTGTTTGTGGGATTGTTTGCTCGGGCTGTTTGGGGGTTGAATTTGAAAGGAAGTCTATATTTTTATGTAATGTTATTGGGAAATGTCATTCCTATGTTGCATTTGAAAATCTTTCTTAAATTTTCTCAAAGAGGGACGTACCGGTACTTTCAGTAATTTTTGGTGGAAAGTCGTTCAAAATATGATCCTTCACACCTTCGATAAGGTCTGTCTACAAGCTCATAGATACCTTGTATTGAATATTACATTACCGGTCCATAAAACATATTTTGGCTAGGGTGAGTTTTCTTTTTGTAATCTAACTAGTGGTCAATAAACTGAACCCGTTCGGGTTCAATAACATACATTGAAACCATTTTAGTCAGAACAAAATAAATTAGTGCAATACACTAATCGTATAAATTTAACGCATTATTTCCAACGAATGCGGGTACATTTCTATTTGGTTGAGGAGGTAAAATCATATTTTTCACTGGATCATCACTTTGCACTTGCTTCTTTAAACACTTTCCTTAGTTACATTGTGAATTACTGGTCCGTAAATGACCGGCCACACACACTCACACTGACTCTCACACACTAACAAGCGCGTGTAGCCTTGGGTGTCGCAACCGTTCTAGTTCCAACGTTCGGTGCCTTACTTCACTCAACGGAGTTAATATATCATACATATCATATACAAACATTAGCCAAGCAGCCTACGGCCCCGCCACGTAACCGGTAGGAGCCCAACTCCGCTAGAATGCGTTGCAACACCGTCATCCATCTGCATATATCATTGTTGCTGGCAATAATCTACTTGTTTCTGGGTTATTTGCAACTGTGCACTGGGTTACGGTTCTTGAATGCGTCTAGAGTTACATAAAAAGAGGTTATTTCTTGATTATCATTGCAAATACAGATCCAAATCGCATTCATGGGTTTGACAAACATAATGTTTGAGAAAATTTTGCTAATAATACCACCACCATAGAATTTGTTAAAATTTTGTAAACCTATTCCTCCGAGAAATCACAGCAGCGTGGCAGACAATGAAAATCAAGTACGCTGGCTGATAAATGGGCATCCATGAAATGAGATTAGTGGTTTTTAAAATACCAAGCATAAATAAGCAAGTTTATTACGTGTTTCGACACAGCATTGTTTAAGTTATCAATTTATGAAAACTGTCCAATCCCTGTTCTTAACACTATCAAACGTCAATCTTCAGTAATCATTTATAGGCAGCGCAATCCCATCCCCAGAATTGACACTTGGGGTAACCAAATAGCAATCTTCATATTGCAAACGTACACTGTTACCGCTTGGCTTCCCAGTCAGTCAAAGTCAGTTTGATTCAGAATTCCTTACAACTTCCATAACAGCAAGTTCCACGATCCAGAACAGCTTGGTGTAGTTTTGAACCATCAAAAACTACTGACTTTTCTCCAGGATCATTCAATAGCTTTACAAATGCCAGACAATCTCTATAAACAATCAACACGCTTGAAGGAGTTCAAAGAGCCAGAACAGTTCGGATGCCAATGTAGGATTTTGTATAATATTTAAAAATGTTTCTTTATATCAATCTTCTGGAAAAAAAGTTAATTAGAGACAATTTAAAAATTGTGATTACCTTCGTTATGTCCACCTTCCTCAACAACTGACTTAGATTCCCAATTAAAATCTGCGGAATTCCTTACAACTTTCATAAAAGACAGCTGATTGCGCGTTTCTACATTATTTTCTAATGCCTGGAGTGTCCGTCGCCTCGGGTGTCCACTGCCTGTCAATTACGCCAGACACGCCCCTATTAGAGGCTACCATTGTCAGCGTACCTGTGACCCACATGTATTTGTTGTGATAGATGCCCGTGTCACTCGGATATTCAAATCGCATTTCAATAATAGATCAACGTCAGCCACCTGATGTTGCGGCCCACGACTACATTCCGCATTGTCTCCGTGTCAACGTCCAACATTCAGCATTCAGCATTCAGCATTCAACATTCAACATTCCAGTCGTGTTGAATTAAAAGTTTCTTGTGATTTCAAACTTCGGAAACTACAGGATTTTCAGGTTATCTTGGCTCAGTAATGACTGGTTTTTAAATAGATCTAATTTCAAGAACGGTTTTCGTACATCTATACATTCCACCCAAGTCATTCCTGATAGTTGGATAGCTGAGGCCAATTCAAGGTGTGCCAAAAGACAAGAGGTCACATGTTGAACTTTTTGATCGACGTTCATTAAATTTACCCTGCCAATTTCTTAAATATTTCTCAGCTCATTTTATTCTCTTCGTTAAGTATTTTTATGATAAAAACCATCCCACCCATATGCTTTGGCAAACAATCGTTTATGAAGGACTAATACAAAGGTACGGAAAGTATTGGAAAGTAAAATCATTAATTCTTTGTTAGCTTTTTTAATATTTGATCAAGTATTGTGTTCAGGGGAGGTTATAAACCTGTCAATAACAGTCAAGACATCACTCTCGGACCACAGAGTAATACGCTCGATCATGTATTTCCTCTTCTTTACTACACCAATTTTTTCTGTTCAGCGTAAGTAGCTGAACTAACCTAATGAGTTTCAAGAATGGTCGACTACAGTATTGAAGTACTTAGATATCCCACTTAAACTAAACTCTAACACTATTGACTCCCCCAGACTCAACTAGACCAATTTGTTCGCCATCCTACTAGCGCGATCATTAGAGCTGGCAATCAGGATTCCGCGCGTGTGACAAATAGAATAATTAGAGAACCACGCGAGCACCTTGTGTTAATCCGCGCAAAAATGGCAATAACGTTAAACGGCTCTAGCCGGCCTCAATCGCGTCGTTTTTGTCCCGCATTCTACATTCTCATTGTACTACAGCGCAAAGACAAACGAAGATATGCACCGACAGAACGGAGGTACAGTCCCTCAAATCTACCCTGCCTCATTTCTCTTTTAATTGGCTTGTTGAGTTTTACAGTGGTTGTGCGAGTTTAACAAACCAGTATATTTAGTGTCGCTTCTTTTATTTTACCCGTTAAAGCCCGGGTCGCTCGTTATGGGACGTCTGTGGCCGGACTGTACATTCTTCCACGGTAGTTGAACAGCATTCCTTTTTCAAACTTAGTAAATTTCGGTCTCGTATGGGACCCACTGTTTATTGCCTTTCCCGAAAACAAGTCTACATCGTGAACAATGCGCTATGTTGTTGAGATCGGTCGACATGTCCTTCTCCACAGCTGGTCTCTACATTACAAGGGATCTGACCGAATACTGACCACTGGAGCGTGTTCAACATCAGTCCTCAGTCCTTCCTTGGATGCGTCAAAGTCTCAAACTCCTGGTGTAGGTAAATCTTTATAAAGTCAGATGTCTTTTTTTTCAGTGTTTATCTTATCCAATACATTAAAAGTCCGACGTCCACAACTAATTACAGTATGAATGTCCAGTACATTTTGATTCAGACAAGAAAAGTCAACATTTTGCTTATGTTTGAAGGTTTTAAAATTCATAAATGTCTTGGTAGAGAATTACCTACTATATATAATATATATATAATATACCTTGACACCCTAATCTTGAAGCCTTTTCACGTAGTTTGTTGAATAAATATTTTTTAAAGGAATAAAAATTCATGAGACTGGATGTTATCAAAATATCTTCCTCAAATATTTGGTACACTAACTACCCGGTTTATTAATTCTTCTGCCACTCATCCCTGCTACTTCAGCACACCTTCCACCCTCCTGGACAACCTGTCCCATGAGCCAACGTCACATCTCCCAAGTATGACGTAGGCGGATGTTTCCTCAGAATACAAGTGGGTTGCATGGCTAATTGCTTACTCTCGAGTTTTCGCTGCCACGAGCTCGCCGCTAGCCGCTAGCCGCTACATTGTGCTTGTCCACGCTAATTTATGTGCTTCAAGAGTTATGGCTCACGCTAAATACTAGCCCCTGATTAATATGTTCCCTTTAATTTTAGGCTATTGGGGAATCAACGGTTGATTACTGCTCGTTAATTGAAAGTTCACTTTGCTCGGTAATTAAATTACAAATCATAATGGCAGCTTTGAGCATGCAGAGTATGAAATTTGAAGCTAAATTACTACATGAGATTGCACGCAGCGTGGAATTTGGAGTTAAACAAGTATTCTAAATTGGATACACGTTGGTAGATGTAAAATGTTAAAAGTACTGTGGCGGTGCTTTTCTACTATGCTTTACATCCCAAATGAATGTTATGCATTTTTTAACCATTCACGTCATGAAGTCGTTAGATAGTTTTGATGTTTTGTAGTTTTCATTACATAAGAACGAAATTCCTGAACCATGGTAGATACAAGATAAATTTAATCAACCAAAACATTCCAAATTAATCTTTTAACATATTTATACTACTTCTTCTCATTTCTCTTCTTTTTTTTTGTGAGGAAACAATCACCATCGCCCCTTCTGTAACCCCAACTCTGCCACGATTACCATGACTTACTTCCCCCACTTTCCACACCATATAAGGTCCGACACTGTGCGATCGCGACGTACAATAAATAGACCATATTAGTGTCTCCCGGGGAGGCACCTGCTTAGAACAACAATAAAAAGAAGGAAACATCGTTGCTCCAGTCAGTTCTTCACCTAAGACATCCATTTAATTAGACACGAAGTATCGAAATTGTCAATTCGATTGTAGGAAGACTCGATTGTCAATCAAGTCGAGACTCGGTCCATTCTGATGTCAAGTGTCGAGCTCGGTTACCGTGATATGTACAGTCGTGTCGGAACACTGTAGACTGTGATATGTACAGTCGTGTCCGGACACTGTAGACCGTGCTGTAGATGACATCAGACCCCCACCACTAACACACTCTATCCTACCCAATGTATCATACAATTGGCTTAATTAAAAACAAACGGTTTCCCTATTACATACAACAAAGTTTTTTACAATAATGTGGAATCTTCCTGTCCAATAGGCAGCGGCATTCAATTTCACGCGTGTGGGTAGAAATCTGTTTTGACAAAAGTATTGCTGACTTACCAGTCTAGAACTATTGTTACAAAATTATGTTTACAATATGAGAGCAAAAATCTGAAGTAAATCAATGAACCTAAATAATGAAGGATATATTAGTTAGTAAAATCGTTGTTCTAATTGATAAAATTGAAAAATATTACTCTATGTTGAATTGATCTTTAGCTACAAAATCCATCACAAACAATCTTGAAAATTCTGTCACACTTTTATCACAAAACCTCGTCAACGTAAAATAGTAAATATACAAAGTACAGTATTACAGTAAACCACCACATAATAAGCTACAACCATAATGAAACCATAGTTGCCAAGTTACAGTGAACCTATCTATGACGCAATCATTTCCAAAATAACTGCAAAGCGAGGACAGAACATTATTACAATATCACCGTCGCGATGGTCAGTGGTCAGTGTTCCCATGGCAACGCCGTCGCGTACCTCGTACACGCAGGCTCGGGGAGGGGATGGCTTTTAATAACCGATAATTCAGATGAGAATTGCCCGAGTAATTACAACAGGTCCCACACCTCCGAAATTAACAAGACGTTTAATATGAATCCGACAGCGTTATTTCGAAACACCGTATAAACATTCGAGTTTTTAATTTGGAATATCGATCGGTCTAAAAAAACGGCGATCCGATATAGGGACGTTCCAATTTTGTAGGTAATTGCCCGGCTAGTTCCCCGTGATCTATAGCAAGACGACACTCCTCGTGTACGTGCGAGTCATTTATAATTAATGTTTTTTTGTTGTTATTAATCTGGAACTTAACATATTGTCTTAATTATAAGTTGGGAATCCGGTATCGGGTACACATGTAGTAATTACTGAGATTGGACGCCGTCGCCGTGTGAACCAAAGATTGGCTCTGGACAGGTGGGGGTGATTGGACTGGAGCGGGATATTGTCAACTGGGCAAGGGAAAAACTCTTTAATTTCCTGTATGTTTTGTGGACGTGAGGGGTTACGCAGTGGTATTTTTTCAACAAGGGGTTGTATTCCTCCCTTTGGTGCGTTTCATGCACCTCTATCATCATTTCATCATTTATGTATACGTACAACTATTTTTATGTTGTATTTCTGGCATAAAACGAGAAGTAGTTCTTTTATGATTCTATAATGCTATATCCCAAGCCCTTAGAAAACACCCGAAATATTTGCGCCTCTCGTCTCTTTAATAAATTAAGTGAACTCCTTTAAGCTATTTTAGTACATGTTTGGGTCCGTAGCACACGTGTGTATAGCTTTTAATTTAATTTCTACGAACCCCTACACACCATCATATAACGAAACATCAAACTTTGATCTCAAAATTTTAAATTAATATTCCAAGACTCACACATTAAATAAAGGGAGTGACCCTTCTAAAACCGTACATCCTTTGTAGATAATACAAGAATAGTTAGATTAATAAGTTAGTTTATTTTTAACATCTTCATGATCCACCCGAGGATTAAACATATATTGAAATACTGGATCAATTTCGCCATCTAGATGTTTTCGCGTCCGTTGCGTCCCTGGGAACCCGAAGCTATTACTTGGCGATATTGCTCGCAAACCGAAGATTATCGTGCCCCCCTCCCCCCAACACGCTCACCCGACCATCACGACCCGGCAATAAATTACTGGGGAAATTGAACCATTGGTAATATATATTTTTTAAAGAGGTGATCAAATAAAAAATAATCATAGATGGGGAGTCTAGCCAGCGTGGCTACATGGAGTACGTGCTTGCCGGCCAATGAGACTGTGATTAGATCCAGTTGTTTGGGAATTGGATTTTCAATCAAACTCTTGATTTTGTGTGTTGTCTATGAATTGGAGAATCACAGTTTCAGATGGAAACAATAAGTGTGTATGCGTGTATTTTCATACAAGTAGTAGTAAAATATGGCTGAATTCGGTGACGACAAAAATGATTTAAATTACAATTACATAGTTTACATTACCATACCGGTAATGTTAAAAAGTATAGAATATAGAGTATCCTTATCTAGAATATGGAAAAGATCGTTTATTTAATTTGCTTATTCCAACGAAAAACGGATAATTCACTAAACAGTTAAAATATTGTAGAAAACAACCTATATACAGATTTTACCGAATCTTGGTCTTCACGAGTTGGCCGCGATATTTAACTAGCAAAACACTGGCCGACGTTTCGGTTATGTTGCAGCACTCCATCATCAGGTCCATGATCTTGTCTTGTAGGCTCAATTATTCCAAACACACACTGGGTAATCTCTAGGGTCTGGTCTGCAACACTAAAAACCATATGTTTCACTACGTATTCCTCTAGATTCATTACCGTAACGACAATAACAGTAACAGCCGGTTCTGGACACTGCTACACCACAGTCCAAGTCCAGGCCAGTTAGCCCGTGTCACTGGAGGTGTCCAGATGATGGATCATCGCCTGGAGTCTCCAGGTTGCGGTTCCAGCCAGGCCGAATTAACGAAACGGATCCACCTTACAACCTGTTGCTCCACTCGCCAGCTAATTAAAATTAATACGAAAGAGTTAATGTAATGTACTATTAAAAAAAAATAATATGATCATTATCATTACATTTACGAACACAATGCTGCATACTAAAGATATGAGTGAAGGTTGAGTGCAGAGTTTGAGTTGCCCACCTTTACTGATCAGAAATAGTTTTTTTTTTCACCAAGAACCAGAGAAAATACAAAAGGACGGCTGGGTCCAGTTTCTAAGCATAACAAAGGTTAAGATTGTCTTATGTTTTAACTGGTAACCAACTAACTGATAACTAGGCAACAACTGTTTATGTGACTCAGACGGATGGAAACGTTACTTGATTAAAAGAAACATGTTTCACTGTTAAATGCCATGAAGCTGAGTGTAACACATTATGTCCAATGTTGATATTATGTGTTTGGAGGTATATTGCTCCTCTGTACAAGAATTAGGTTAGTCCTGTTAAAAGAACAAAGGGTACTAGTTCTTTGGTAGGTCAAAAACTTCACAAACTTATGAATATGCCAAGGGTCAACCCCGTCACCCTCACACCGCGATATTTACTTATATCCCAACAACCTACTTATCTTTTGTGTTATATCTTTTAATAAAATTTATTATTTGAGATTACCAACCCGTGCTCAGTTTTAAAGTCAAATTTTTTATTTTATCTAAACTCCAAACCATTCGAATTCTACAGATTTCCTGATCTTCCGACACAATCTTGTCCTATTTCATTCAGCCAATGCCCAGTCCAGATTCCTATGTCTATCAGAGTCGCATTGTTTCGCCATGTTAGCTGTCGCCTCGGCCAATCTCGCCGCCTCAGTGCATTTCTCAGCGTACTTCATTAATTGGCGGAATATTTTGTCCAGACAGCGATCCTCGGCATAGCGACGGTCGGTTTTTACATTCTCGTCAAGGAATTAAACTGACGGGTCGTATGCTGCTGGAAATAGCTTTCCTTTAATTGAAAATACTTTCTTGCTTTTGCCCATTAAAAACCTCCTCTGCTTGACACTAGTCTATATTTAATCCCTTGATCGGCTGCAAAAATCACTCGTGTGGAGAATCGATGATTGGAATATGTGGAGAGATGTTTCTAATAGAAATTAGCGAAGAATGTAGCTGTTGCTATTTTTGAGATAGGGTTTTATCAAGCATGCATGTAGATGAATTGTAAGTACAGTTTTTGTGTAATTCTTCATATAAGGAAAAGTGATGATTCAAAGATACCTTTAGCAAATACCGAAGAAATATCTATCCACAGACACATCACATCATCCTAGCGTAAAAAGATTGTTTATTTATTATCTCGTTTTTTATCTGTCACTGAACAGTTTTCGACGCATCCTAGATCAGCTGTTCCTGAAGGGTAGTTCTGGTGACAATACGCGGTGAAGTGTTTGTTGCTACTGAGTAGCCACTTCAAGTTGTTTGTTTGCTAACAAACCCCACTTCACGTTCGAGAGGAGGGAAGGTTCGCCTTTGTAGCCAACTTTGATTCGTCCAGGTCCCCAACAATTTGTCATTTTGTTATTCACCTATTTAAGTTTTGTTCTTTGCCATTTTTGTTCGATTCGTTGTTTTTATTGTTGCTTTTCAACCTTTTCGTACGCTTTTGTTTGTGTCACGTTGATTCGAGTGCTTTCTAGTGTGAAATTTAGGGGTTTGGTAGTGTCTTTTTAGTGAACCAAAACAGCAAAGAGAAAAACTGTAGCCAATGTTTTATCAAAAGATAAATACTTTCATTATCACCTCATAGAGTACAGAACTATGCTATCAAAGTCATATTTTTTATCTTGTACTACGATCATTGATGTGATAGATTGTCTTAATTAAACAATTATCATCAACAGATCTCAGCAATTGACAGTAATACACTATTACTCAGTTTATTCAGCTACGTTCATCTGTATCTAAAATTACTAATTTAACATAGCAATAGAAAGTTTGCATTGATCTATACAGTAGTCAAAACACAACGCAATCATTTCTCTCAGGGTCCAAAATGCGTCCGCAAAATCGCTCTTACATTGCAGATTAATAACCCACATTGTCGGTGGCTCAACTTACACAAACTTCATTTTTGCAACTAGTTAAGGTTTTACCTGGATTGGGTATAGAATGTCAAAATAGTCAAATGTTTCACCCAGGGTCTAAAATCTGTTTACTGTGGCGTTTTCTCTCAACAGCCCTAAAACCAAACCGACGCCAAAGTTTATTTCTGTACTAAAACTCTTGCTAAAGTCAAAGTCGCCAAGGTGGTGTCTCCATGGCGTCACAATTGTAGTTTTTAATGACGGCGCGGCAGGGAGCTCACCACCCCTATGAGACGCCACTCCCGCGCCTGCCCTGTCTGTCTGGGACCAAGGTTTTTGTCACATACCTCAAGTTCCTGGCGACTTTACGATTTCGGCCATATCGCGTTACGTTATTTACGAAGTTGATATTTCGCCCAATATGGTGGCTTGGCATCCCATTAAGTATTTATCACCAGGACTATTACAAGGGACCGTGGGACCAACCGGGCACTGGCTGGATATTAATGTAGCATTAGTCGGATTCAATGAATCGAATGTACGTGGTGGAATCGTAATCGTTTTGAGTACTGAGTGGAGAATACAGCATTTGACGATTGCTTTGATGAATGACCCATTCACATAACGATGTAATCAACCATACCATCGGAGTCGAACTGGTCTTATTATACTTTTTTGTAGTCTGACTTCTAATTCGACTTAAATCGACGAAGAATTCATTCAATTTGTTTGTGCAGATGTTGTTTGGAAGTGATTGTGTAATTTTGTAAAAATCCCAAACTATTGATGTAAATTTAAATTAGTAGGGTGATCTATCTGGAAAGTTGAAGAGATTTGATCAAATAGTTTGCAGTAGTTAGTTCTCTAATGTCAACACAATCGGACAAAGAAATAGAATCGTGTTTTTTTATTAAACTTGGTTTCTAAGCGGTTGTGTAAAATTGTTCATGTAACAGTAAAAACTGAATGACTCATGGAAATCTTAGAGGTGAATGATTCATTTTTTTGATAAGTACATATTAGGAAAATTTGGATGATCGCTGAACAAAGATAGAACAAGAAACTGATAAACTAATTATTGAAATAGAGTAAACAATTCTCAAACTTTCTGGAAATGAAAACGCATTAGAGTATTAATATTTTTACTTTTAAAGTTAGTTAGTTGTATATCTAGTTTGACTTCAACTCAGGACAAGTTTTTCTTTGCTTATGCAGCATCCTGTTGTGTTAAAGGTACTGTAGAGGGTAGGTTTGTTATAAAAGGTGATGACAATTATATTATACTATTTTTTTAACTCAGAAACATGATTTGGAAACATAATTAATGCATATCCTGGTAATAAATGAGAACATAACCACAGAAAGGGCAAGTACGACTCCCCAACCTCAAGTCAAGAAGCGTTGTGTACATTATATTTTCTCTTAGCCTCATAGCGCTCCTCATTGTTGCATACCAGACTGCCAGACTGCTCGTCAGCATCCAGACATTGTTGTCACAACAAGCACAAAGGAAAATTGTAAAATTATTGATTACAAAACGATCTTTTGTCCGCCTCAGTTTAATTTGACGCGCGCACAATGATCATGTTGTTGTACTACTTATACAGGATGATTCGAAAAATCGTGACCTAATCGTGGGGTGTCCCGATATCACGTAGGCAGCCTAAACACACGGCTAGCAGTCTAACAGCACGACGAGGAGTCATCTTCAGTAATAGCTCGCGGCCATTAACACGCCGTTTAATAATGGCACTAACCCTTAGCCCTTCGATAGGGCTATGGTTATCCTTTCCAATTTGTTCCCTTTAATGTCGTCATTTTCCAATAAGTCCATCGCGGCTAAATGCCTCTCATTATTGATTCGGCCGATAAAGGGTTAAATGAAAGATTTAGGTAATGGTGAGGACTGCTACTGTTGGGGTGTTCATCACGATGTTTCAGGAGCTGAAGGATAATCGGCTGGAATGATCAAGTGGTCTCATCCTTCGGGTCTAGGAATTTTACTCATAGAGAATGATTCTCAACTGTTACACTAACTGTTAGTTGATATTCGTTATTACACAGCTATTTTCATAGATTGTGAAGTATTTTTTTACTGTTAAAATTATACTTGATGTCACACGATAAATCTTTTTAGCTGTCAGATCTTCTTGGATTCAAATACTAAAAAAATAACGTGTGTAATCGTCGGCAATGAAACGACCTAATTATAAAATCTCAAATTGCCTTCAATAATCTTTGTTTGACAAGTAAATCAAACTCATTTTAAAAAAATTCACATGTCTGCAACTTTGTTGGATGATTTCAAGAACTTTCTCTCTTTCAGCCCATTTAAAACGTGTTTACTCTTTCATAAATTTATTTTTACCACAGATTTAGTTGGACATTTTTGAGAGGTAATTTAACCCAGTAGGGGTTACAACCTCTGTTGTCTATGGATCGGAATGTATAACTGAATTGTTCGCAGTGAATAATTTGTACATCAACCAACTTTTGATCAAGAGTTCCAGGATATGTTTTGTTTGATTTATTTGTATTCACAACTACCACTACTAGCTGTTACCCACGTGCTTCAACCCGTTTGACTTCATAAATTAGGTATTAATTGATTAAGCTGAAATAAACAAAACAGAATACAGCAATACAAACAAATAAGAACAGCTGAGATATTTTGAACATTAGGTATAAGGAAAGTTCCCTTTGGGGAGCAATTACGACCTTATAGGGCAATTTATGAAATAATGGATAATTTTGCGCAAGGTTTCTCGTCATGACGAACATTTTAAGTATATGGTTTATAGGGACTTGTAGTTTTCTCAAAAGTTCAAGGGTACTTTTGGCTTTATATATAGATACTGTATAACTTTTCACTCCACATCCAAACTAAACATTTAACTTCTGTTCCAGTCGCTACAGTCGGCGGCGCGGAGAGCGGGTACGAGCTGCGCCAACTGCAAGACAACCACCACAACCCTCTGGAGACGCAATCAGAATGGGGAACCTGTCTGTAATGCTTGCGGGCTCTACTACAAGCTGCACAACGTGAGTTACATTCAATAATTTGTTTAATTCAGTTATGGAGTCATTTGGTTAGATCGCGGGACATCTGTAAAGAGCTGATTTTAAACCCGTCAATCGTCAAATGCTTCAAAAAACCTTTTTAATAATGGTTCCCTTATGCGACGAGTTTACTGTAGTGCACAGGCCTTATGTCAAGATGAATCAGTTTAAAGACCTTCTTATCGCCAATTGGTTTTACACCAGTGATGATGACGGCTTCTGTGTTCTGTTGGTTGTAGTCTCATTTATCTAGAAATAAGGATACTAGGCAAATAGAGGTGGTACATGAGGGTTCAAAGATTACATGCCATGTATCCATACAAGTATCCAAGTCAATTTTGCAAAGCATAACTCTCAATTTCCAACTACTAAAAAAAAAATCATAATTGTTCAACATTTTAAAGCTCAGGCAAACACTAGAAGAAGTCCCTTAGGAAAACGTTGTAGTACAAACACAAATCTTAAACAAAACTCAAATAAACTGTACCTATTTTACTTCGATTAAATAAGATTGACTTGGTTATAATCCTAAAAGTCTTCTCATCCTATGTAAAGTCTGAAGCATAATTTGTGTTCATGCTGGCTACCCTTGAGTGCGCTGATGTCGATTAAAAGACAAGCATATTTAAGAGTTTTATTACAATGTGTCCGAGGTATGATTCAACTATGCCCGAAATAGTAATAGGGGTGATTAGGATCTGACAGCTTGGTGGTCCAGATGCACTGGTCTAATGAGGCAATTAGCCTTCTACAGGGACCCGCGTGTAATGAGTGAGACTTGGAATACCCACAGGTTTAGAAGGCACTTCCAAGTTGGACTTTACAAATTATTAGTTGAATAGTATTTGTTAGAATGGGACTTCTTTGTCATCAGAAAATATTCTCTTAGAAGTTCATTATCCTTTTGGGCAAACTTAAGACACTTTCAAGTTGTTTCTGTCCGGGATATTTAAAATATCTATATGTTACGACATACAAATAATTAATTATTCGGTTTTAAATTATAATATTTTATTTTATCTTTGCTGAGAATCAGATAAAATTGCTCTAAATATAAGTTTCCAAATACTGGATGAAACTAAGTAATCGAATAATATACGTACATTATTAATAGAATTATATGATCGCGTTTAAGGTATATATCATCATGTTTAAGGCATTTTGCCTTTAATTCACTATCACGCTAGACATCGTATTGTATTATTACGACATAAAGATTCGTGAAATATGGAATTGCGTTTTTATAGCATACACGTTCGTATCATATTTTACAACCTTAGTTTTAACGGAGATGTATTGCAAGAAGTTTTCATCACACATCTTTAATATTTTTTTGTACCTACTCTTTTGAAACAATTAGAAATGTAACTATATAACTTAATGACAACAAAAATATTTCAACTGCCCATCAAATCTCTCTTTACACAAGAAAAACGCACTTAAAACATTTCTTGAGTTTTCCAATAGTATACATTGCTGTACAGCAGATTGCGTCAAATGCGCGACACTATTGCATGCAGTATAGCATGTTTGCCACGAATATGTTATGATAAAAAATAGTCCACGCTAAGCATCCACGTTATCGCTCACGTTACCAACGTTTCGCGTGATATTCACGCTGTCCCAACATCGCGGGAAATCCTGTCGATGTTTGCGCAACAATTGACAATTCGTACATTTCGTGTCATGCACAACGAGCGTTATTGGTCCGTGCATGAACTAACCGGAACTTGGGTGCGCTTTCTGTTTCGTGCTTCGTAATATTGTGTAGAAATACATCACTTTGTTGATCGGTTAGTAATATTTTTCTTTGTTTAGTGTTTTGTGGACTTTGTTGTTGATTCGTCTAATGTGTAGATTTATAAGTGTCAGTGTAGACTAAATTATGTATTATATGCAAGTGTAACCTATACTTCCAAACTTACCTTTCATTAATTGGTTTCGTCTTACCCAGGGAGAGCACATGATTTGATGTGAATTACAGTTTAAAACTTCCAAATTGGGTTATGAATTTTATTTTGTTAATTCCGATCTTGGTATATTTGAGGGCTGATGTTTAAATTTCAAAACGCACACTATTGGGTTTAGTTTACGCTCCAAGGCATCAGCCTTGTTCAGTGTATGTAAACTGCATTGTGATAAATTATCAATATGATTCGATGCAGTAACTATCACATCAAAGTAAGATATTACATATACAAATTTTCACATTTAGACGTGTTGGATTGTCACTTCTTGTTTTTACGCTTTACACGTTCTTCTTCTTCAACAAACGGAATTAAAACGTCTATAACCTAATGTTGTCGCAGAATGCCTTACAACACTACTGTATCCGATACATTTCATTTACGTTACTTTTTTGTGGCCAGATAACCGTTATGTTACGAAGCTATTTAGTTCACACTCGCTCAAAATGATACTGTAAACTAGATCACTCTTGATTGTTTAAACTAATTAACATCACGTTGTTTGCCACCGGCAAAAAACGACAACGACAGTCGTGAGAACAACTACGGATTTGTCCGGACGGATTAAACCGTCACGAGGGTGGCCGAGCATGACACCGGAGAAGGTGTGAACGAGCGTCGTCTGGCGAGCTGCCAGCGCTGCGTCGTCATCGTTTTTTGATAAGACTCGACGCGCCACGACGGCATATTCTGGGGGGGGGGGGTAAATACATGGGGGGTGTGTACTTACCTCCCACCTTAGAAACCATTGCCGCATCAGTGTTTTCAACAGAAGTCACCTGTAGTTGGTTTTGAGGATAAATGCTATAATCTTGTACTTGCGACGATTGAATTAAAAAGAAATAAAAAAAGTAGGCCTATGCAATATTGCATTAATTGCTACGTATAGAAATGTTTAAAGGGGGGGGGGGTTTAAATCATAAGGATGAAATGCTGAAGACAGAGAGATTACAGTGTGGAACTTCCTGCACGCCTGGGTTGAATTTCCCTGGCCTTAGTCACCAATGCGATGTTTGAGTCTGAAGCACATCTGGAACTGTTGGTCCACCTATTAAGTGAAAATAAAAATATAACTGGTTCTATGTTTTAGATCTTTCTCCTCAAAAAGTCATACTAACATCATAATAGAATGAATATTCTGTAAATTGCGAATGAATAAACAGCCAAAAGACACGAAAAGGGTTGGGTTAAGAAAAAGTAGTAACATTGATAAACTCGCAAAATGCTAACCTCTCCCACGATCCTTCATCTAATGAATGGCATCTCAGTGTAAACCCTTTGAGAATTCGCCAGTCTGCAGACGGAGAGTGATTCACGAAAAAACCGTCCGGACTAATTAAAATAAATGAGGGGTGGTAGGGGAGGTAATGGAGGGGATCCGAGTAATGGTTCGTGCCCGACGACAACGGCCTCCTTGAGTCTGTGTGGCCGCGATCAACTGGGCCGATTATCGGAGATTTGTTGCCAACAGAGATAACGCTATTTTGATCATCTGTACCTAAGAGCTGCGGGTATATTTGGCCACCTTGTGGTACGCCGTAACGGAGCTCGCTCATCTGGCGTTGCGGTCGGCCGGACAAGATTTACTGATCGCATCAGCTGGGGAGGGAATTTTATCGGGGAATCAGAGAGATTTACTGTTCGGATGTAATCTAGGAGTTTGTTTAATGATTCGTCCCAATGTGTTGTTTTCCGTGTTGAGAAAGTATTGTAACCTATTGAGATAATTAAAAATGATTCATTAACATTTTATGTTAGTCATTTAGAACTTGAGTAGCTCAAGTTCTAAATTACTGTATATAGAACACACTTTTTAAGAATCCTACGATACATAGATTAACACAGTTTCTTATAGATTTATCATAATGCATCAGTTGTAGACAATTTGAAGGCATATTTTTAAAAGTATAGTTTGCGCTAATTCGTGTCTCGGTTTTAACCAATTTTAAAACAATTTCAACAGTATAAAACAAAATACTAAATCAATATTTACAACAAAGATGTTTCTTAATTCTTTCATGAAGAGTATAGGCAGTTAAATGCTATCTACATTTTTTAACTCGCACTATGAAACCTTATTGTGGTATAATATAAACGCTTTGACCACCGTTCATTATGTAAAGCTGTACAATTTTGAAATTGACGAACTAAGGATGATTGGCAAACTTGTAGCTATTATATCCCATTGTACGCCACACGATATCGCTACAAATCTGCTATAGAGGCTGTTTGCAGGTTTTGTTATTGTTTATACGATGTCACATAAAAGCAGCACCGGGGCGGGGATATAGGAAACGCTCAACAATGGTCCGAGAGGGGAGGGCGTCTCAAGCCGCCTCGGAACGCCAATTTTCCTTAGAAAAGACTTTGAATAAAGCAACATTGAATAGCGAGGAGGCTGGAATCGATTATCGCTGACAAAAAGTGCTTGTGTCTCGCAATCGGATCGCAACAAGCGACAATCGGACAAAGCCGAGTGGGACACTTCCGATGCGATACATGTGTTCCATTGAGCCCGGTGGGGTAGATCGGGCGGAAAATGTAGAAGTGGTTACTGAAGCTGCGATTATGGTTTGAGAAAGTTTCCTTGACATATGTTGGTGCAAGAATTGGATAGTTTTAATCACCACGTTCTAATTCCTTAATTAGGATGGTTGTTTTAGTTTGATTCAAGGAGGTTGACTATAAACTTATTCACAACCATTACGATACAAATAGAAGAATCTTACTGAATATGGTATGATAGTAAGTCTTTACCACTTCACCCAGGAAATAGTCACCTTTTCATTTCCCTCTAAAATTATATTGAACTTTCTTAACCCAATTCCACAAAAACCCTGCTGTTTCAGGCTGCGTTTCATATCTCATATGCACACTCTTTACTTCAGGAAATATTACTGTTTCTTTTTTCAAAATTATTTTGTACTTTTCAACCGCTTCACATAAAGCAGCAGTTCGTGCCCGGCGCGGTGGGTGGCTCAACGATTATTTATCTGTAATGTATTCATTCCACCTACTGTCTTCTGCAACGCCGAATAGTTTACTACTCCAGAGGTCCACAATTCGACCACGTACCACGCGAACTATCCAAGTAGACCGTGAAGTTGACGTGTCTTGCGGTATTTACCGTGACTTACTTTGTACCAACAATCACCCAAGTGCTTTTTAATAGCCGCTTTATTGTTAATAAACCTCGGTGGCGCGAAAAGTGCGTGCGAAGTTTAGAAAACGTCCTCTCAATTGGTGAAATCAGGAGTAATTGCTGTTTACACGTTGGAGGGTTTAAATTTGAGTGTTGAAAGAGTATTATGCAATTAAAAAGGAAAACAAATATTTTAAAAGTAAATTCTGAATAACTTGTTGAAATCTAAAATTAAATCTTAAATAATCAACTCAATTTGCACCCAAAATCCTCATTTTTAACTCAACAAACTTTCATTTGAACACCTGAAATAAATTAAATATACGTCCACCGCCAAAGGGTACAAAGGGCACAGTGGCGGTGACATGTAGATCTGGGAGTCTTGTCAGATAACGTCGACATTTACAGGCGCTCCCTGAACAGTGAACACCCCTCGGGACGTCTGGACCGCTGTCTCCAACTGAGGCTTTGTTGTAACTAGGTTATGTGTGTTTGTACAGCTTATGTCGTGTGCTAAATACGAATTCCCGTCAGAATATTAGGAGATAATCTATGAAAATTAATAGGTTAGTGACTCATGATTGATGTAAATTTGTTTGTATTATTTTCTACGTTAACCCCTTTTTAGCTACAAATCTAGGGGTTTTCTACGTAAATAGTATTTTTATCGGTATGGTAGTTATTATCTATAAATAAGTACTTATTTGTAAATTCTTAACAGTTAACTAAATCTGGAGAAATAAACAATTAGAAATAGTATTGACTTACAGTAATTCTTACATTGCTCCTTGTTCCACATCATTAGCTGCATATCGTATTTATTTTATGTCCCTATTTCCCTGATACCTCAGTTCCACATTCCTACACCTTTTTCATCTGTTATAAGTTTTCAGTCCTCTGTGTATACCTGTTCCATGTTCACCTCTGTTTCATATTTTACTTCTCCGATCCATTTTTCCATATCCATCTGTTATTTTGGACCCAGTTCCCTATTTCATATTCCTAGTCAGATGTCCCTTATTCTTATATAGTTCCCAGTTTCGTGTTTTCCCCCTCCTGTTCTATGTTTCTATGGTTTCTAGTTACCTGTCCATTATCTTGTTTCATATGTGTCCTGTTCCTGGACCCCTAATCCTCTGTTCCATGTCCCCTTGTTCCAATTGTTCCGTATTCTGTGTTCTTAGTTCCCTGTTCCATCTGTCTCATACCCCTAGTCCCCTGTTCCATCAGTCCTGTTCCTGTTCCCTGTTTCTCTATCCCTAGTCCCCTGTTCCATCAGTCCTGTTCCTGTTCCCTGTTTCTCTATCCCTAGTCCCCTGTTCCATCAGTCCTAGGTCCCTGTTCCCTGTTTCTCTATCCCTAGTCCCCTGTTCCATCAGTCCTGTTCCTGTTCCCTGTGTCCCTATCCCTAGTCCCCTGTTCCATCAGTCCTATGTTCCTGTTCCCTGTTTCTCTATCCCTAGTCCCCAATTCCCCGTCCCACACTCTGCTCATGTCACAAGATTACTTCGCTTGATGTTTCTCTCCGATCGCCAAGTCACTCTACCAGAATATGATTAATGGTTTCTCTCCGCAACATCATTTATTTCAAGATGTTCTCTGCCATGTCGCTGGTTTTCAAGTAATCTATAACTTATAACTCACGCCGTTCTTGAAACCTTCACTTTCTATGATCCCAAAAGTGATATTTTTACGGATGATTTCGTTTATTAAAATTAATTTATGTCAATATTTCTATTTATTAAATTTTGATCTCAACCTAAGTTATTAAAAAACGAGTTCAATTGTTTTTACTTAAAAAAAAATATATATTTGCCATAGATAATAGAAGATGTTCACTAGTTGTCCGATTAAAAAAATTAACTAGTAATAATTTCAATATGGCAAATATACTAGTTAATTATTGTACGTGAACGCAAACTCCTTAAAAATAGTAAAATAGTAATTTATACAGTTTCTGTCTTCTACTAATAAACACTTTTCATTTTGTCACCGTTTAATCTTTTTAAGTAAACTATATTAAAGTTAAGGATGAAAATAGATTGCGAACGTTAAGTACAAGCGAGTTAAAGTGCTACAAATAAAACCCTTAATGAGAGGATATCCACCCTAAAGGGCTTGGCCACTACAAAGGGATAACCTCGCTGTCAAAACACTACGGAGGGCGCGGTCACTGCCCTTCTTTTCCGCTATTTTCGTCGCTAAAATGTTAGCTAAATTGAGCCCTTTGCAAAAACTCAGAGAAAGCTCCAGTAATTGCTCCAACTGCTATTTTTGTTAGGTTTTCTAAGTTCTGGTTTTAGCATCGACTTAGAATATTTTCACTTAAAAATAATGTCCAGAGGCATCTGTAAGAGAAATTGAGGTTTCCATTTTTCTCTTTGAAGTAGTGAAAGACGCGATTACTAGTATTTAAGTTATTGATAATTTTTTTTTATAAGTTAGAGGAAGCAGTTTGTTTAATTTATGTGCTGACTTGAGCTTAGGCCTAAATTTATATTTGAACCTTCTAATCTGGAGTAGTCCCTACTCCCACCCCTACATAAATCTAAATCAAAACTTAAACTAATTTTTAGAAATTAAAAAGGCAGTATTTTTTTCCTATGTGAGAAGTAAGACAAAATTTGATTCCAATTGCTTTGTCAGAAATTTTAACTTCTTAGAGAACTATAATTAATGAAATATAATTTTAATGTTCAACGCACTCCAATAGCACATAAACTCTTTGAACAGTATTGAGCACATGACCATCAACCAACAATATACTGTGTCAACGAAACAATTACATAGCCGCTGTGTTTATGAACTGCAATTATTGCGATTGATATTGCTATTAGGACTCATGTTGGAACATTTTATAGGATGATTATTGGCTCATGTAACCGGAAATGTTTTCATCAATCGAACTATAGCTTTATTTAAAAGATTCATAATTTCGTTTTGATGATGCCACGTTTAGATGAATAATTAGTAAATTGTCTTGGGCAGAGTGTATACTGCAGAGGTTTGATTTATACTTAAAGACAATACTATGTAATGTTGCAACCCCTAAACACTATTTTGCCCTAATCATGTGGGTGTTTCCCCCCTAGTCAGGGGATGTCGGGTGGTGCGGTGTCGACAGACGACAGATGGGCCGAGACTTCTCCTCTGACAAATTGCTCTTTTTGCCCACAATTAAATCTGCGGCTTAACGGCGAGCTAATATTTGTCTAGTCACAACCCTTGCGGTCTACCACGGCTGACGTACTTCTACGACTCATTAGGTGTGCATGGGAACGTTGTAGTGTTCATCCTTCAACAACCCTTTGAGTTCAATGAGTTCAAGCAGCTGTTTGAACTCGTAAGATCAGCTTATCCCTCAAGATCAGTCAATCCCTTAAGATTCGACGTATCTGGCTTTAAACTTTCAAATCCACGAGATTGATTTTTCAAATTACACGTTACTATAGTTCTACAGGAAGCAACATTTTTTTTCTGAATTGATATTGAGAAAAATAAAAAAGGGCAGCTGTTAAACAAATAGAAAGTCTGAAGATACCAAAATATTCTCATTAATCTGGTTTCATCAGATATTTTTTTATTTATAGTCAATGTTCGGTTTCCAAGATGGATATTGTGAGCCAAAGAGAAGGCAACCCTTCAAAATGCAACCTCTGAACACTATACAATCCCTGAATATCAGACAGTCCTGGAAGATCAGAAATGAAGACCAGAAACATCCTTTTCGTTGATACTACTCACTTATTATTTCATCAATATTCAAGCTTTATTGTAATAGTGTTCTGAATCTAAAATACATACACATAAGTGTTAGAGTATAGGAGACAACATCTAATTTCATAATATTTAACCATTCTTTCGTTTTGCCCATCTAACTGCATTAACTGGTGGAGAGGATTAGCTTTCAGCTCGATTGACCCTCTCATTCGAAAAGAATTCGGGATTTTAGGAGTGACCGTATAAAAAGTGAAATAGGCTGTTACAAGCTGTCTGCCCGGCGACTCGTGTTTCCGCTATAACAGAACGACGCTTGTGTCTAGTGTCCAGACTACGACTACGACGACACCCTCCGTCTGGGTGCGCCACTAGGCGTGTCTGTCTGTCCCAGGCTTTTGTGTCTCCATCTCGTCAAAATGCCAAAAGGTAGTGCTAAAACAAAAGCTCCATTGAAGAAGGTCGGAATGTCATTGACTCTACTAGATCATTCCAAGGCCAAGGAAAAAGTAATTTTCACTTTGTAGCATTTTTTAATTGGAAACTTTTTAAGGAATCTTTTTGTTTATTTTGAATGTATTTGTCATATTTTTGTTTTCGTTATTAATTGCAATAATGATGAGATGGTTGAAATTGATGGTCACCAAAGTAAGCCAATGAATGTCTCTCGTCTGCTTCGACGTTTTTAAGTACTGTACATACAAACATTTTCGCTGGTTTTAAGGTTTTTGTTACGTTTATGATTTAACTTTGGATTTTATGCATAGGAAATCTCATCATGTCTCCTTACTCATATTTTTTTAACCTAATATGCATTTTTAATTGGTTAAAAGATGGATCTTATTTTAATTTATAGCATGATATAGGTTATACTTGTTTCATGTCCACTATACTTTTTTCCACGTCCTATCTCCCCTGCTTCACATTTGTAGTCTCTTATTCCACGTTTCTAGTCCCTTGTTTGACTGCATCCATGGAAAGTTCTACCAACAGTAACAAAATAAATGCAAATTAGTGAGTTTAACAAATAGGTTTAAAGTTTATCCCAACACTTGGCTCTAGCACAACCGGTACAGCACACAAGGTTAAGTGAGCTCATTTCGGCGAGCCACCCACAACCCAGTCTTATCATTAATACACGTCCAGCGTTTAAACTAAATTGAAAATAAAAACAATATGCGATGTGAGTTAGGCGTCCCGCAGGGTGTTACAATGGACGCAGATTGGGGTGGAATCACCCGCCGTGCCAGAGACGCGTCTGTTTAATTAATAATTACCTATCATGTCAGGGTTAACAGTGTGGGCAGCCAGCAGTACAATGGGTCTTGTTGCGATTAACTGTTCAAACAACGGGCCTTTCTTGCGGATGAAAGTTGTGAGGTTTGGGCACTTAGTGACTTTCATTTGTCAACTCGACAAGTTGAGGTTAGGGAATATTGATGAATTGGAAGCGCTTAAGGTTTAAATTTTAATGTACAAAAAGTATTTTTTGTATGTTTATGCTTCTTGTAGTCAAAAATTGAGGGTACGATAGAATACTTGGTAAAAACTCAATAAAAGCTCTTTCAGATTGTTTCTCATCGTCGTAATACAATAGAGTATAAGCTGTAATTACCAATGATTTAGTAAATTAAGAAGTTTTTGAGCATTTTTGTTGCTTCGATTTTCATCAAGGTTTACAAATTAGAAGATAGAGGAAATTCCTTTTTCAATATTTTAAACACAACTGTAAATACTTCGATAAAATAGGATACAGTAAATGCAAGATCAATGCCAATATTCCAACACATAAGTTAGCATGCTAGTTTATGGTGCTTTAAAATTTTAAGCGACTAACCCTTTGTGTTAAAAATTCGTGTAAAAACCCATCTTACTCTAAACTTTTTCATAATGATGCACCTTAATCAGTATAATGATAACATTGGCATATTCATCTACTTGGAAAGAATCTGAAATCGTATTTCGTAGTTGAATGTTTACAATTTCAAACAACTTGAAACCCATGTCTCATTGGATTTTCAAATAAAAGCACCACATTTACGTATGCATTTTGTTTCAGGTTAACAGGCCGCTGACGATGAAGAAGGAAGGGATACAGACGAGGAATAGAAAATTGTCGTCAAAGTCGAAGAAGAAAAAAGGCGGGAGTTTGCCAGGTTCCTGCTTAGCACTGACGGGGGTCATGGGGGACATGATGAAACCTTTCCAAGGGGACGGGATGGGGTCGAAGGGGGCAGGCTTCAGCTCGCCTCACGCCTTTAACAGTCACCATATGAGTCACTACATGTATCCGCATAGTAACATCCACCCTCAGGCGCACTTCGGGTCGCCGCAGCCCCCGGGCCCAGCTGCGCCACCTCCGGGAATGCACCACCATCATCACATGGCCACCTTCACCAGCTTCGGCTTTCCGGGGACGTCCAACGGAATGGTGAGTGTAAAATGCGACTGGGAAGTCAGTTGTTTAAGTTACTCAGTGCAAACAAGTAATGTTCCTAGTTTCTTTGGCCTTGGAAATGGATAGAATATCATGGTGTATACTTGCCGTTGAAGGTTTAAAGTTGAAGCTAGTCAAAAAGAGGTCTTAAATAATACAATATTTTACAGTTGTTCTTACAAGAGAGATATCTTGTTGACTAACCATTGAATATATTTTTATTAAATGCATTCTATCCTCATGGACTGACGGTGATGGTAGTGTGAGTCAATAGAGGAGTAGGTGAGTTGAGCCACACAATCCGCACCATAGTTTGCGGCCTCTATTGTAGATATCCAGAAGACAATGAGTATACAAGCGAGAACGTAGTTGGATTGCGGGGCTAGAAATATACATGCAGTATATGTATATCTCTAGCCCTGGTTTGATTGAGCCTCCTACAATCTGATGACGTTGGTACCACTTTTGTTGCCAACCTTTGTGAAACCAAAGGTCAATTGTACACTTATTAGCACAATTATTCTAAACTGTACGATTTTTTTGCCTCATAAATCACCTAAATTTCATTTGGGAAGAAAAAACAGATTCAGAGTTATACATTTGGCGAAATCCCTATTGAAGGATTCATTTGAAAAATCTAGCTATAGCTGGTAAACATTGGATGTATGATTCAGAACGAATGCTACACTTAAAGCACTTAATTCTTAAATCACTCGTGAAAACTTGTTTACCTGCAGCAACTTTCCTCCTATACACCTATTTGGCATACCAACTTGAAGTAAGTAGGTAGAGGACCTGACCCATTACTCACACCTTATTTACTTTCCAATCGGATTGTGTGGCAAGTTAGTTGCTCTGACAATTAACATATCCAAGCAGCAGTGACTGGACAAGGTATTAAACAGCTGTAGTGGGGGAGAGACCTACGCGACATCGCCCACTACGACCACCAGATCCCAACACATCAATCCTGAACACTTCCGAGACATTTGTTCGAAAACTCGTTCCCGCTGAACTCTGATACAACTGCTATTCTTTCCGTTTCCCACATAAATAACAGCTGGTCCAACTGTTAGGAACATGTAACTGGACATAGCGGACTGTTCCTAATTATTCGTTTTAAAAGTGATCGTGTAAATGCAAAATTCATTCCCTTCTATTTTATCAAGTACTATTACGAACTCCTGAGTCAATTGTATTGTATATACACTTCCACTGCCAAATAATTGAAAGGACTATACTATATTATGTGTAGGATTGCGAAACGTTAACTGAAATAAATCTAAATACAGTACTCACCCAATTCGGAAAGGGCATTTTAAGGTCCCGAAAGAAAACTTCGAGCCAATTCTTTTTGACAACAGATGAACGAACGTCTCCGAAAACATCATATTTTTTACAATTAGAATAAACCACACCAAGTACGATTACAGTAACAGATACTAATGGGTATCAAAATATACAATGCTAAAGAATGTTTTCCAATGGTTCCAAAGTGTTGATTACGCAAATAATTGAAGATTGCCAAGCCTTGGAGTTGTCGAAACTTACAATTAATAACACTTGCTAATGGATTTATGTCGACATAACCTTGTTAACCCGGCACGCCCACGTCCCTTGTTTCACGACACATTCCCGCCATCAATCACCTGTCTGTACTTCCGTCAGTGGTGCCAACTTAGGATCTCAAAAATTCTCAACATTTGTTCACACTATAGTATTATATGGCTAGAAATGTTAAAAGAAACTTTGAAGTTGTCTGCTTAACAGGAGACTCACACTACGGTTTACCTATAAAAAAGAAAACGAATCTTTCGTTCGTTGGTTACAGTGCATCATCTGTAAATTTTTCTGACTTAAAGCTCTATTATTATCAAAATATTCTTTTGTTTGCTATTGTGCAACAATTTACTGAATGTTTCTCTACAATAAAATCAAAATTCACCCCTTATCGACCTGTAGAGTATTTTGTCATTATCATTCTGTGATTTGGATACCTTAAAAGATTGCGCAGTATGAGGAAAAATGTATTTGATCATGCAAAAGTTTAATTTCCATCCTTGGTTATTTTCCAATGTAGTCTTTACCTTGGTCGTTTAACTTGGGCTTGTGTCGAAAATAGGCATTCTTAGCCCAAGTGATAAAATACTATTTCCTTTCCTCCAACAAAATAGTTATTTTTTGCCTGTAATGTTTAACCACCCTGTTTTCTAAAACTTGTTTTTTTTCTTCAGAGCACTTTCAAATTGAGATTCACTTGACGATGTAGGCTTTCCATGAGTTTATTTATATTTATACACTACTGTACCACCCTCTGACCTATTTTTCTCTTGTTTCAGCCCAGTTGGAGATCTGAATACACCTGATGTGCCGACCGAGTCGCCACCGCTCTCACTCCTCCGCTCTCCAGTCTAGTCCTAGTTTAAGAGATATTATTTCGTGAGTGTCCGCTGTAGCCAGTCTAGCAGACTGATAGATTTATCTGTGTTATCTGTCTCCCTTGCCTTTAGCTATAACCCACTTTTTTACAGATTCCTATTTGATTTCGTCCCGAGTCGAGCTTTAACCGGCCAAGTCGAGTACTTGTAAATTGACCTTGTACATAGCCACATGTGTGGAGGATAGGGTGTTGTGGACTTGGTGGGTTTGTTATGAAATACGAGTTTAGTTGTCAATACATTACGATCTCAAACTGCACTCGATAAGTTTTAATTGTAACAACCATTGCTTAAAAGACCATGACAGTTTGAATAACCCCTCAAAAATATATATTACTAAACGCAGCGTTACAAAACACAAAAGTGGCTTTATTACAAACTAATTGTCAAGTCTTGGATATATATCATGGTTTGGTTATCAATCGGATCAGGGAAGGTGATATCGTAGCTTTGGCGTTTCGGTATCACCGTTTGCTCTTCTCACTCCTTTCATACGATCCACACACATAAATTTCAGGTCCCATATGTGAAAAAGCAATGCTAAAAGAGACTGCCAACCTGCTGCCAACCTCTAAAAATCCGTTTTTACGATTTGCCTCCAGAGGGGACTCGAAACTCTATCCTATTTTTATGAATTCTGAACCCAATCCCTGTGATCTGACAGAGATCCCGATCATCAAAATCACAAACTTACTCACCAATGTCCTACAACTCCCCATCTTCACATTCATTTTGTTTACGGCATTGATACTGTAAATACGCAGGTTGTTCCGTGATAGATTTCGGTTAAGTACAAAACCACCCCGAGATCGAGATGGCGTTCTCAAGACTGTCTCGTGTATATATTGTATATTAGACTGCCGTTATAGACTGTACAGTGCGGTTTTTATTTATTAAAACGCTCGTCTCGATCGCTATATTAAACACGTTTGTGTTAAGGAGTGCAATGTTTTAAATTTTGTTATTGTACAAATAGTGAAAGATAATTTAAAGTGTTATTTAATGTAAAAATTGTAAATTATATTTTGATTACTTTTGCATAATTATAAGAATTGGGTACTTCTAAATTCTAGGTCGCCTCCCAAAGACACTGGTAAATTGGGGAGGATTTGTTATTGTTTCATGTGAGAAATTTTATTTTGGTTTTGTAAATTGTGACATGAAATGACTATGTATACGTGACACTAAATTATTCTGTTTGAGTATCAACTTTACATCAATGTAAACTTATGTATTTTTGTACTAGACACCAAATGTCTTAATTTTATAGTCTTTAGGCTAATAACATAATGTGTGTTCTAGAGACTCGTGTACGTTATAATTTCTTTCAACAGTTAGAAAACATAATCAAAGTGTTATTGGCATTTAATTTTAGCGAAATTGTGATTCCACCAATAGTTAAAAGATACATTGGTCATACTTATTTTGTAAAATGGTTGTACTACCAATTGCTAATATGAGCAATACTTAAACATTAAAATTAGAGATAAATGTATTTATAGTTTATCAGAGATAACACCATAAATACACTTGTAAATGTTCAATGACAGTTTATGATATTATTTAGTGATATGTTGCAATTGTATGATATTGTATGATATTGTTTACCGGCGACCTGGGAAGCGATCTAGAGTTCGCTCGCTGGACCAACCCACCTGTAATATATCCATGTCCTGTGACAACTTATTTGTATACAGTTACGTGTGCGTTGTCGTGTACCTAATTTAAATAAACAATTACATATTATTAAGTATTACTACAGTTGTGTCCTTTGCCATGTCCTGTCCTATAATAAATTGTTGCTAGTTGACTTATCCTTTGTTCTAACAGATTGGATAGATTTTTGGAACATAAACCTACACAGAATATGAGAATGTGGAATGATTATGGATATTTATTTTAGTTCGTTTGTTGTTATAATATACTATCTAGACTCAGAACTTATATGGTTATTACAAGGAAAGGTCAAAACGTTTTACATTGATCTAACTTAAAACAACTAACACGTTATGACAAATGTGATAAATATTTTAGGTTAGTTTTTTTGTATTTCAAAGCTAATGATTATTTTCTGAATCAAAATCGATCATGAAAATGTATTTAACTCCATTTATTATTCCATTTCAAAAGTCTAAAAAGCCAGAAAACATTGCAAGATGCAAACAATATAGCAGAGATGAATAACAAAAACGAACTTATTTATGTGTATGTATTAATTTATGAACAAAACAAGGTGTGCGTTTTAACAATAAGAAAACATAGGACAAACCAACGTTTGATTAAAAACATAAAATAAACAATATAAACATAAGAAACAACATAAGAAACACATAACACAAGACACAAACACAAAACATAAACACAAAACAACATAAGAACAAACATAAACAAAGAAGAAAACAACATAAACATAAGAACATCGAAACATAAACATAAGACATAACATTAAACATTAAACATAAGAAGATCGAGGAGTTACGGAGTGCGTGTGCTTCTGGGACAATAAACAGTATGTAAAAAGAAAAAAATATATAACTAAAGTTTTGTCAAACATACAAGTCATATAATTTGTCAGTAACTAATTCTTTTAAATTTTCAATTGATTTTCTTTTCTTGTAAATTTAACGTTGTAAATTAATTTATTTTATTATTGTTGATTTTTCCCTTTCAAAGTTTTCTTTTGCTGTTGTTTCACCTTGTAACTTTTTGTTCCTTTAAATTTATATTTTGTTCATTACACGTTGAGTAACACCCTTAAGCAGTCTTATGTCTCATTAACCTAACACCTCTTCACTAAGCTAAGCGAGTGAAGAGGTGTTAGGTTAATGTAATATGTTACCGGGAATGAAGGCCTATATGACGCAGACATTCTATATACATTGTCTAAATACAATGACCAATCGCCATAGTATTTAATACACTTTGACTAGACTTAGACATTGTGTATTATATCTAGTCTTTCCATAAAATGCCCACATGTGTGTCAGGCAAAGTCTACCAAAGAAACTATTTACAAAGTATGAACAAGTAAGCAATAAAAAAGTAATCAAGCAAAAAAAGTATTAAATTGTTTTATTTATGTTTAGGGTTGGTTTAGTTAAGTCTAATTGATTTGATATTAGATAATGCTGAAAAAAGAATAAAAGTCTTAAAAAAGTGCTTTAGAATAATGCAATAATGTATGGATGGTTAGCTTAGGTTTGTATATTTTAGATTAGATTAGTTAATGCCAAACGAGAAACAAAAGTCCTACACAGCACAACACAATCCTACAACCGCGTATTCTATACTTTACCAGCAGTAGCAACGGGCATTCTGTAAAATGAATATAACAAGTATATAAAGAGCTATATTTCATAGAATGCCTGATTACAAAGTATATAACAAATTAGCCATATTTCATAGAAACGCCATATAATATATAACAAAATATGCCTCCTAAATATACTTTACAGGTAACATAAATCCTAAAACATTGGGTAGTCTCTCCGTTCCACATATGTTCTATAACAAAGCCTACTATATATAGGAGGATCCACATAATGATGTTTTATTATAAAAAATAAATAATTAAACTTATTTAATGCTAGAAAAGAGTATTTGCTTGCTTCTTTTCCCCGTCAAATCAACAAAGAAGCATACAGTCATTCATTCACCCATTAATTAGGTCGATGAATTAAAAAAATAGCATTAATCGTACTGGAATATAAGCAACTAGCCCAATGAAAGATTTTAATTCTTCACATGTTGGGTTTTTGTAGTAATTTCGTAACTATTAAATACCGTAATTCCTTATTATATTAGGCACAAATAGTAAGAATTTTAATTTACCTATATTGTGTTGGCTACACTGACAATCTGTCAAGTCACATGTCGGTTGTTGCATAACTGGTTTAACCTCGTTAACATTAGTGATGTTAAAATATCAAAACTTTAACTTTTCGACAAATTGAACATTTACTTCCCATCTTAGAATTATATTGTTTTTTAATAAATGACAACAAGTAGTAAAATAAAAAGCAGAATTTATCAGATTCATAGGCCTATAATTGTTGCATTTGAATACAGAACCAAAGATGATGGATTATATTTACACCTCCAATGACCATATTATTATGGATAGTCATGGCGTGTGACTGTATACCTGTTTGACGTAAATTAACACTTCCTTGTATATATTTTATTGATAGTTTGACCTAAAACATGGAATCACTAGTTCCTGTTTTTGAACTATTACAATACACACATACTGTATTAAGATTAATGGATAGTTATTTCATACTAAATATTAGTAAAACTGTTCAAAATGGAATCTGATAAATAATAGTTTGTAACAAATACCATTGTAAAACGAATTGGGTCCAATAAAAACTCAATGCATTATATGAATTAAACATTTAACATTTTAATAGCATAATACTTTATTGGCAATATAATTTTGATAGCAAATATTCGACTCAGAAATATCAGTTATAAATAATTAATTCTGAATTTTTATTGTCAGTCCCAATACTAAATAGGCAGTTCCTATTTGGATATACGGTTAATAATATAGTGGTAAATTGATAATAAACCTTTGTAAAATAATAGTGTCAACTACTTCAATAAAGTAAATAGCTTGGAAATAATCAGCCTCTATTATTACTGATTGGCAAACAGCGTACTTTGATGATATAGAAAGTTACGATAGTAAGAAAAATCGGACGTGTCTAGTATCCCTCAAATCTAAGGTCCCCCCCCAGCTGTTAAGATGTTCACCCTCCCTTCTCATTGATTTGCCAAACTACTGCTTAGCTCTGCAAATCTCATCACTTACCAGTGACCGAGTTTAGTTTGCAGATACCTTTTCTAACAAGATTTTATTAGATTATTAATTAAAAAACTTTTATTGGAAAATTTATATTACAAACGAGGTTTAAACGATTCTTTTGAACCAGTTAACCCAAAAGATAAACCGATTTTAGATCTGGTTTCTCCTTATTAATTGAAGTTATTGATTGAAACGGTTTTGTGTCAAACACTCATACTACGGAAAATTACATAATTGTTTTAATTATTAGCGTTTCGTCGATTAACTTGATAAACAACAAATGTACTAGCTTAATACTGCACAAACATTATAATGAAACAACTATTTTAAGTAATTAATTGATTTGCTCGATGTTACTAATCAACACTTTTTCTCGAACTGTTAAGAAGTTATTAGTAAATTAAGCCCTCACACCACACAATGTCTTCGCTGAATTATCTAATAACACTTTTAATCTATACAGGGTGATTGGTACTCAGTGTGACAAATTTTTTTGGTGTAAGTACAAAGTAAATGAAGTGTGATGATGCATATCAAATGTTCCAAGTCTAAAAATTAGCTTCCCAAAAAAATATTTTATGTTTTTAAAAAATAACCATGCTTTTAAACTTAATACAGCGATTTCTCAATTACCTGTATATGGATTTGATTAGATAATGTCATTTTCGTGTTCTACATTAAATTTTGAACAAGAAAGATGGAAAATGACGGAGGAACAGTCGTAAAAACTCCATTGTAAATAGATTCAAAGATAAAAATTAAGATGTTTGATAGCAATTTAAAAAACAATGGTCTATTGCATTTTTCACACCCTGTATACAAGAAAGTGTCGGAATATGTTAAAAACTGCGCCATTTTATAAGCTTTCCAACTATATGATACACCATTGAGTTTTATGTCTGCTTGTGTGCGCTTTAGTGGTTTGAAGACTTAAGCATGGTACCTTTAACATTTAAAACATAGAAAGTCGGCATAGGGCCTATATTAATATAAGCAAAAGTTGTATTTTTGTTTCGGCTTGAACAGTAAGAACTGTAAAAAAGTTCCCTGTTTTCTGGTATTCAAACCACTAAAACAAACAAAAAATATCTAAACCTCAATAGTGTAGCATATAGTTGGAAAGCTTATAAAATGGCGCAGTTTTTAACATATTCCGACACTTTCTTGTATATAGGGTGTGTAAAATGCAATAGACTATTGTTTTTTTTTTAATTTTTATCAAACATCTTAATTTCTATCTTTGAATCTATTGACAATGGAGTTTTACGCCTGATCCTCCGTCATTTTCTATTATTCTTGTTCAAAATTTAATGCAGAACACGAAAATGACAATATCTACTCAAATCCATATACAGGTAATTGAGAATCGCTGTATTAAGTTTAAAAGCATGGCTATTTTTGAAAAACATAAACTAATTTTTTGGGAAGCTAATTTTTAGACTTGGAGCATTTGATATGCATCATCACACTTCATTTACTTTGTACTTACACCAAAAAAATTTGTCACACTGAGTACCACTGTTATAAAATAACAGAGGAACGTGCAAGTCCACAAGTAAACATTCATATTAAATAGTAGTTCATCTTAAGTAGTTCAATTATCTTAAATCCACACAGTGCCCAAAAGACTTTAAAGACTTTAAAGGCATATTTCGTAATTTTTTCAATGAATGGCAATGAAAACTCTTTAGAACGGTCATTTTTCTACACAACTACCCATCTTGCTGTGTTTTCAAATTGTAAACGTACATAGAATAGCTCTTCTACGAAAATATTGCTATATTGTTGAAATCATTTTTCGACAAATGTTTGTATATCTTATGCCAAGAAGATAAATAAAAAATATCTTCAATGAAGATAAATAGTTTATTGTAGGAAAATAAACCATTGTTCTTAGTATAAATGAAAATTTAAATTCAAAATGTTTGTTCCTCCTACAGAACTACCCATCTTGATACCAGTTGTTAAAATTGATATACTGTATTGATATGTAAAGGTTTGATCTAAGATATGTTAACTGTATGTAAGGATAATAAGGTCCTAAGTCCGTTTTAATCTATTGATGAAGTCTACTGAAATACAAATAGTTTATTCCACTCTCTCAAATATTGACTGAGACAGTTATTTATTTGTTGTTTCAGGTGTGGCAATTAAGAATAAATAACTTCAAAAATCATAATTTGTTTACACAATCATCCATCTTGGTGTTTATTGAAATCTATTATATTAATAGGTATATCCATATAATGATTTCGCCTATTGGGTCTGATGATGATTGGAATGTCCAATCGCAATCGATCACCAATTACCATTTTTAGCAAATTTCCCATATAGGGAATAAGCTATTACCGTAGTACTCATGGTAAGACCTGGACGCGGGACCGATTTTTTTTTTCGTTTTGAGGTCCCTAGAGGCCAAAAACACTATCCGTTCAAATTCATATATATATATATATATTTATATATATATTTATATATATATTTATATATATATTTATATATATATATATATATATGTGTGTCCGTTAGCACGATAACTCGAGCAAAAATGGTCCGATTTTGATGAAATTTGGTACAAACGTGTAAACCTACGTTTATTCGAACGAGTTCGCGATCCAGCATGATCGGACCATGGGAACGGGGGTTTACCGCTCCGATCTGATAAAGAGGAACATCCCCGTTTTTACCCCATAGTTTTATGGGGTAAAAATAGGGTTTTCCCATTTTTGACCCAAAAAACATAAAATTTAGCAATTTCTTTCGAAACCATTTTGTAGATCTTAAAAAAACTAATAATTTAGTATATTGAAGCGTTATTATGCGCCTAATGGTTCCAAAAAATTGTAAATTTAAAATTCCCATGTTATTCTTATGGAGAATAAGTAAACTGTTGTAGTTTGCTTGTTTATGAACATATTTTGATCAAATTTGGAAAATGTTTTTATTTCTTACTAACTATTAACATTTTACAAAAAAAAAAAAAAAAAAAAAAAAAACAGTTTTACCCTCCCTGATGCAGCAAACCTAAGTACTTGCTAAACTAATTCTTTTTAAATCGGGAATAAATGTTATATTTTTAAGTACACATTTCAGTGTAAATCAAATCAGTCAAATGGAAATTTGCTTAGTCTGCAGGTTTGCTGCGGCGGGGGTATTTATATGTATTTAACGTCTTGTGAGTAAACAGTATAAGTGTAAATATATAATAAGTGTTATTTGACGCATCTTTTGTGCTTTCAGGTAAATAATAACACGTGCGATGCTGATCAAGAAGTTATTTATTAATAGGCAAAAGCGTGTTTCTTTAAAACCTTTTTTCTCAGCTCGTGTGCATCGCAGAGAAAAATTATGCATACTGTTGAAAATATATTTTCCTGTTTATATTATAGCGTAGGGATGTGTGCACATGTTTTACCCAGAAGAAAATACTTGTTTGGACTTAAAATAATTATCCTTAAAATCTGTTATCAATGACAAAGAGACCTAAAAATGTTTAAATATTTAAAACTTTCACATAATTATCCATTGTGTGTTTTGCAAGTTAATATGAAGGAAGGTTCGAGTTATCATGCTTAACTACGGTTTGCGCAGTGTTTGTAGGTTTATAGAAAAATAGTAATAAAGACTTGAATAACATTTTTTTTCACACAACTATCCATCTAACTGTGTTTTCAAATTGACATAACGACTTAACAATGTGATAATCTAGAATCATAACCGCGCCTTGTAGAAGCGTTGGACATCGGCTAACGATGTTTGTAGAAGGTAGAGACGGGGATGTTCCTCTTTATCAGATCGGAGCGGTCAACATTTTAATGGCTTCCCTCGTTTCCAAATCGATGCGTTATTGGACGATGGTGGATTCTAATAACTGCTTTACACCGTACTTTCCAAATCCGATAAACGGGATTACGAAAATATTTGTAAAAAAATATTATATAGAAACCCTTTATCGAAACGAAGACTACATTAATACAGACTTCGCTTGATCCAAGTAGCCATTTGACAGAAGTTTGTAACAATTTTAACACTGCTACGTTATGAACGTAGTCTTAATTAACTGTCTCTTTATCATTCATCTTTGAAAAATCATGTTGAGTCAGAGTCATCAGTCAGTGGTTTTCATTATATTGTGAATGTTTGGTTCTTTTCCGTCGTTTCACCATCACTATTTTCCTTACTTTCAGTTAGGTTGGGATAGGTTGTATAAGCTCAGGTTACTTAAATCACAAATATTTATTTATACACTTACACTCGAGATACGAAGCATCAAATCTGTTAAAAGAATCATGTCAAATAGTTGACGGATCCCGTTCTTTAGCTAAAACCTACCTTTGAAATTATAGTGAATAAACGAAGGAAAAATATAGTGGTGGCGAATTTGCGGGATATTTTATTATTCTAATGACGTGTTTCCGTATTAATCTCATTATACATTTGTATAACTATTTCGTTACAGCTTCGTGGAATTTTTGTTCAAAGGTTTATAGTTATCACATTTTCATAGAATTTTGAAAGTTAACTAACGGAAAAGAACGGGATTTCCGCAATTCCATGATTAATATAATTCAATTTCACACTTACTGACACTTAACGTTGTACGTTTACGATATGTTGACGTGTTTACAATCTATCACAGCGTTCCTCCAATCGCCTCAACGGCGACACCCAAAGCAGTTTGGTCAACTCCGCTGATCCCGGGATCCTAACAGATTCCTTTTTAAGTTTCGTCTACTTTAACGCAACATCGACTTCTGAAACGCGTTCAAAAAGCAATTCCACGTTGATCCCGGTAGATCCCTACAGTCCTTCTTCTTGTTAGGTGGACAATGGAAAGAGGCGATTTGGATCCAGTCACATGGAAAATAGGCTGCCGCTGATCCTGCCATCCTGCCGGCCTGGCTCCTGTGTAAATTAAACTGATCCGTCTCTCTCACTCTCCCGTCCTCTCACTTCTCTCGCCAACTGAAACTGTTCTTTCTGTTCAATTTACCTGAAATAAATCTATATCTTCTTCGGCGTACATGTCCATCAGAATGTATACTTTATTTTTGCTGTAAGTATCATGGCGGATTTGTAATCTAGGTTATGCAAGTTTTTAAGGATCGTTTCGTACGATTTGTGTAGAGGATGATTTAACGGTTACCATACTATTGACGGTTGGCGATGCAATTTAGTCTAAATTAATTGTGTTCTAATATGTATACCTAGTTTCTGCGTTTACAATAATTATGTTTAAAATGAGCATACTCCATTCAAAGTCTGGAATATTTAGAATGATTAAAACTAAGGCATTTTTATAATAAATATTGTTTTTATCAGGCAATTTAAAAAAATGGTATTACAAGCATGGGTTTTGTTCAAGGTGTTGATTTTTATTGCCAAATGTCGTGGCTGGTTTAGTCGTTAAAGCGTGGAACTTCTTTTTAGGAGACCCGTGTTTAAATCCTTCAAGTCACAAATGGCTTGAACCTTGTCGCTTTTAGCTTGTAGTCTGTACCTTATAGCCTGTATCTTGTAAGATGTACCTTGTAGCGTATAGTCTGTACCCTGTAGTCTGTAGCTTGTAAACTCTAGCTTGTACCTTGTAGCTTGTATATTGTACATTGCACATTTATTGTAGATCGTAGCTTGTAGCTCCTAGCTTGTACCTTGTAGCTTGTATATTGTACATTGTACCTTGTAGCGTGTAGTCTGTCTGTAGCTTGTAGCCTCTAGCTTGTACCTCGTAGCTTGTATATTGTACATTGCACATTGTAGATCGTAGCTTGTAGCTCCTAGATTGTACCTTGTAGCTTGTGTATTGTACATTGTACCTTGTAGCGTGTAGTCTGTCTGTAGCTTGTAGCCTCTAGCTTGTACCTTGTAGCTTGTATATTGTACATTGCACATTGTAGATCGTAGCTTGTAGCTCCTAGATTGTACCTTGTAGCTTGTGTATTGTACATTGTACCTTGTAGCGTGTAGTCTGTCTGTAGCTTGTAGCCTCTAGCTTGTACCTTGTAGCTTGTATATTGTACATTGCACATTTATTGTAGATCGTAGCTTGTAGCTCCTAGCTTGTACCTTGTAGCTTGTATATTGTACATTGTACCTTGTCGCGTGTAGTCTGTACCCTGTAGTCTGTAGCTTGTAGCCTCTAGCTTGTACCTTGTAGCTTGTATATTGTACATTGCACATTGTAGATCGTAGCTTGTAGCTCCTAGCTTGTACCTTGTAGCTTGTATATTGTACATTGTACCTTGTAGCGTGTAGTCTGTACCCTGTAGTCTGTAGCTTGTAGCCTCTAGCTTGTTCCTTGTAGCTTGTATATTGTACATTGCACATTGTAGATCGTAGCTTGTAGCTCCTAGCTTGTACCTTGTAGCTTGTATATTGTACATTGCACATTGTAGATCGTAGCTTGTAGCCTCTATCTTGTACCTTGTAGCTTGTATATTGTAAATTGTAACTTGTAGCTTGTCTCTTGTAGTTTATAGCCTGTACCTTGTAGCTTGTAGGTTATCATTTGTATCTTGTACCTTGTCACTTGTAGCTTGTAGCTATATTATCGTGTGGTGACTCGATGGCTTAGAGACCACGCAGAAGGTACATTTAGTAAACAAGCAAAGATTGATTTTGTACCCAGAATTATTTTCTCTGTCTTTAGAAACAAAACCGCTGGATATTATTTTATTTAGGATATTTTTCCGTGAGAATTTCCTGAAAGTACAAAACATAGTCAAATAACACTTGTAGTAATATATTTACACTTATACTGTCGACTCAGAAGACGGTAAATACCACAGACAACAGAAATAAAGTTTAAAACTTTAAAGTATTATATCGTCTGTGGTAAATACTTACAAGATGGTAAGTGGTGATCGATTTCGATTGGACCCTCCAATCATCATCAGACCCAATAGGCGAATGACACTATGAATATTATAATTTATAATATGGACATACGCAGTACCTTCCTATAAATGTTTTCTAGGAAGATAAAGTACATTCCTCGTCCAGGAATTCAGCCGGGCGGATTTCATAGGTGCAGCGCTGGACACGTCCGATATGTACTCTCCTTTGCCTTCTCCCCTTTCACAATAAGTGAAACGCTTATTTGCATTCATGAATAAGGTAATGCCATTAACAGACTAGATAAAGATAGACGGGAAACACCACCAGACATGGAATCAGCACAAAATAGATGCAACTTTGTTCTTTGTGTTTGTATATCTGAACTTATCTTCCAGTTGTGCTCTAATATCTTCCAAAGAGTAGTGTCAGTCATTTTCCAATGCAGGCTACTGTAAACTCTTATGTTGTAAGAAACATTGTAAGTATTTTTTACTTGAGCTATTTTAGCCTTTTTTAATATCAGCCGTAAAAAAAGAGGAATATTCAATCTATCTGGTTCTGTTCTCTTGTTGCATCTTGTACATGTAAATGTATCGAACTCACTAATTTGGGAACAACTGTTTCAAAAGTATTTTCTAGTAGTAACATTTTATCCAAGGGAAATAAATAGTAAATATCCATAAAAAAGGAACGCCGAAGCTGTTGGCTGGAACAGAAATATTATAATAAGAACTTATTAGCTGACTGAGCTTACTGAGAAATTCTAAGACACTTTTGGATAGCAGAGGAACTTTGGGACAAACTCTTATGACGGAAATGGTACATAACGCTTTCCAGACATACTAAATGAAACTGTTAGCTGACCAAGAAAATCCACATAAGCTTTTTGCTAGCAGAAACAAATGGTAGGTAGTTCTCTACAAAAAGGTAAAGGCATTATTTAAGAGTGTTAGGCTAAGTGTGACGCTGTGGAATTTTAAATATTACATATTTCAAGTTTAAATATTATGTAATAGGTTGTATCGTACTGATGTTCTGTCGATAAGATGTCTTTCACCCAATATATCTTGTGGATTAAGTATGACCTCAAGTTTCATCTTTGCAATTCCTCGAGATTCTTACAACGAAAGTCAGTTGTTAAGAGATTGTATAATGAAGTCCTTACACAGCCCCCCTCGTGGTGGGATGACACAGTTTGTAGGGTCAAGCTGGGTCGAACATCACTTCCATCTCATCTAATCTTATCGATATCCAGTCTAATCGTCTAACGCGGAATCTGCTGCCGCTGCCTAGTCACCTACCTCCACTTACCGGACCCACCGGGACGTCTCTGATTGGATTGAGTAACAGACAGACAGACAGACAGACAGACAGACGGGCATGTGTCTCAGGGGATAACAAGCATTCGAAATGATAGTGAAACTTACCAATACTTTGCGTTATTTATCCTAACGATTGACACTTTTATTGTATCTTATGAATAAACTAGAAGATTTGTCTATGTTTTGCAATTGAACACAGAATTTAAAAACAAACCTTTAAAGATGTCTATTTATGTTTAGAGATGTTGATAGGACTAACTTAGAGTCAAAACGTATTATAGAACACTGATTAAAGGGTTTGTGTAATATTTGTAAGTTAAAATCGGTTGAACACTGAAATAAACAATGCTTACAACGACTGTTACTTCTCCTAGTTTATGTGAACAAATATTATCAATATTCTGTTGTATGTTTTATGCTTACGATGTTTCCCTAACATACTTTTGAATTATAGTAAATTAATCGATGGTGCACAATTATGAGTGACGGGAAAATACAAACTAGAAACGTAACAGAAACCTTGTGATGGTTGTTGCTTATCGATCATCTAAAAACTATTAGTATAAACCTTTATCAAACTTACAAGATTTGATAATCCCAACGTATTAAAGGATTCCGTGTATCATTGATTGTATTATTCACCCAAAGAACGTTGTTATTGTGCTCCTGATGTCCGCATAACCAAGAATAACAATAGGATATAACAGTAACGGGAGATGACTGCAACGTTGTAATAAACATAACAATACGTGAAACAGTATAAACTGTTCCACATTGACTCTGGATTATTTTCACGACTGTTGATGGATGGAATGTAAAAAAAAATGGTTTTAATGGTTATATACGATTTTCATGGCCTTATTCCCATCAAAGAATACCTAACGGAATTACAATACCAACTGAGACATACAAAACAGCTACAAAAGACACAGTGGGGTCTCAGTGATTAGAAGGTTTTGCAGGGGTAATTGCGACTCAGATTTGAGATGGATTCGTTTTAAAACATAACTATTTTTTATAAACAAAAGATTGTTAGGTTAACTACAAATCAAATGAATTTTAGAATTTTCTTTGTCCAGGAAGACCAGAAGTGTTACATAAAACAGTCAAAAACGGAAATTAACTAACATGATAACATAAGAAAAATATACATGAAGAGGGATAAATCTGGCGTTGAAAACTATTACTTTTGTTTATATCGTACAGTAAGCTATAATGATACATACTTCTAAAGACGAAACCATGCGACTCTTATGTTTTAATTAGCTATAAAAAGTGAAAGAAAATAATTATTGTTATACAGTAAAATGGTCATAAAAAAATGGTAGAATCTTTTTGTAAACCACTTAACTTAAAAAGAAAGAGCTAAATGGTCCCCAGTTCCCACCATAACTGAGTGTTGTAAATACAAACAACTAATCACACAAATGTTGATAGTCATCCCAAGTCAATTCATCAAGCCCTAACTCCGTCCTACACCTTCCCAATTAGGGCTCCGCCCCCTGTGAACCGAAATTCATTACGACACTCGTCCATTTCCAACTAATAACATCACTAGGTATTTGCATCTTCGATACAATTTACTACTAAATACTCACCTACTCGAACTGTAATCTTATAGATTGAATCCTTGTGTGGTCAAAACTTCGGTGGGAAGAAAGCTCATGCGAGAGAGTAGTGATGGGAAATGATTTTCGTTATACTGTGGCACACATGGCTGTTTTAAAAGATCACGGTAGATATTACGTCATCACTCCAGGATGCGTATTTTGCAGAGTGAACGATGAATGTTGAATAAATGCAATTACAGCTTTGTTACTGAATAAGATCAGGCTGTTCAGACCAGTTCACCTATGATCAGGATAGCTGAATTCAGGTTGAAACTTCAGATTTACACTTTTATCAGGATCAAACCTTCTTTTTAACAATTCAAAAACCTTGCTAGATACTTTGCGTTGCGGGGCTGAATTACTGTAGTTTTTTCCTCCCTATGGCAAAAAGAGATACAGCTTCGGTTCGGATATCAGCTGTACATTTTCATAGTTGTACCAGGTTGTACCAGAAATGAAGTATTACTTCATCTATGGCTGTACAATCATCGCTTATATCGCCGACGAAATCAAATAATAGTACTATAATTAAAATATTATCATATCATTTCCCACATTTGTTATATTTATCATGTTTCATTTTACTATATCCCTCTAAAACTTCATTTAGACAAATTAAAAGAAACTGAGTAATTGTAATATGCATTTTCAATTGTATTGGGAAAAATTACATACAGCGTGAAATCGACGGTCATAATAAAATAACTGTCGAATATAAAAACAAAATTGTCCCGTTACAGCAAACATGCAGACTAAGCACATTGTCATTTGTTTGAATGAATTTTTATCTCAAGTAATTCCTCAAACATGTTACATTAATTCACTATTTAAATAGAACGAGTTTTGATAAGCACTTATACTCCATAAACATTACACAGCAGTCTTTTAAGCTATACAGACGAGTTTTTAAAAGAAATTGCGAATCTTAATATATGGATGGCCAAAATGTGAAAACCCAATTTTATTTAAAGCTCTGCTCGCATAGTCCGCTCAAGCCTGTTCGCGCATTGTAGATTGTGTTTGCGAACACATACTTATACGTTATATAAATTTAAACAAAAATAAATGCTTCCTATATAGCTTCTTCCCTATAAGGGAAATTTGATAACATGAAGGAAAACAATTAAAAAAGGTAAACAAAATAAGAAACTTACATTTTGTGATATAGCTGGATAAAAGAGAGGTTTGCCATCATGAACATTCAGTTCATTAAATGGACAAGTGTCTCACCCTCGATTATTTTTCAACCTAGCTATCGTGTCAGTCGTTAAACATCAGTTCGTGTCGAAAAGAGTCACTTTAAACCCTCGTGATGAAATATAATCATATACTTTTACACTATACCGATTTTGAAAATCTTTAAAATAAATACCACAACTCTCACAACGGTTTAAAGTCCCGTTGAGAACACGTGAAAGAATTTCCACACATATTTCCCATCTAATGAGGAAGAGCTGGATACGAGCGGTGGGTTAAAAAAGGAATTAAATTAGAAATTGATTAGTTTTGCACATGATTTACGTCCAGAGAGGACCTTAACCTAACACGTTCGGTTGTGCCACGCCCCCAACCGCTCTTGTTAGGCCGGGAAAGTGTTAAATGATAGTGTTCGTGGCGGCCGTGCGACCGTCGTGTCGTGCATGCAAATACTTTCGGATATTGACTGGTGATTCGGATTATCCGAATCAATAATTTTAATAACACATTTCTTAATAATTGTGTATATTTTAGTTGAAGGAGTTCTTCAACACAGAAAACGGTCTTCTTTTTTGATAACATAACTATTAATTTTTCCTACAGCTGATCGTGGGTTCCGAACCACCAGGATTTTACATTTTCACAGAGTTTACTGGTAACTGGCAGGATTTGAACCCGTATCTTCAGGATAAAAGCCTCGTGGTTAACCACTATGCCAACCGTGCATCTCCAACTAGAACTGATTTGGATGAAAAATAATTTGTCGTAATTAATTTTTTAAGTAATTGGGTAGATGTAGTATTTAACTGTAATTGTGTATAAAATGATTTGAAGACTTTCAGAAAAGACTTCTTTGGAGAATATTCAAATGAATAGGTGGTTATTATTAATTTTCAGATACTAATTCGAATAAATAAAGTGTTTTTTTATGTTTATAAAATTCACCTAAAACATAAAATAAAAGTTTAATAAATTATTGTAAAGGTTCCGGCATTATACGTTGTACATGTTTTAAACTTTTGTATGTATAAATACCCCCACCGCAGCAAACCTGCCGACTAAGCGAATTTCCATTTGTCAGAATTGATTTTCAATGAAATTTATTTAAATAACATTAGGTTTAATGAGTACCTAGGTTTGCTGCTACAAGGAAATTATTATAGTGTATTTTTTAGTAAAATATTAATAGCTTAGTGTAAAATAAACAAATTTGCCAAGTTTGATCAAAATATATCCATAAAAAAGCAAAATACAACAGTTTACAATATTCTCCATAAGAATAACATGGGAATTTTAAATTTACAATTTTTTGAATTTTCCGTTACCAATAATCGTACAAAAGCACTTTGATATACTAAATTATTTGTTTTTTTAAGCTCTTTAAAAAAGGTCTAGAGAGAAATTGGGTAATTTTGTGTTTTTAGGGTCAAAAATGAGAAAAACCATTTTTTACCCCATAAAACCTCCCGTAAAACCCCGTTTCCATGGTCCGATCATGCTGGTTCGCGAACTCATTCAAGTTTATCCCGCCTTACACCTTAAAGAAAAATTGATCAAAATCGGACAAAAATTACTCAAGTTATCGCGTTCACGGACGTATATATATATATATATATATATATATATAGATATATATATATAATCCTGTTAAAATGCTTACTTTGGTACACCACTACTCCGTTGAAATGCTATATTTTTTAAATCCTGTTTAGGGTATGGCTAAGGGGGGTTCCAAAATTATACCCATGACACCCATGATGGGGTAATAGGTTAGGTTATTTTGACACCCCATAACCCAAAACTTACATACAATTTATCTAGTAGTAGGGAATACTCGGTAACATTGATTTATGATTGAAGTCATAGTCTATTAGTAACATTAAAAATCCATACAAATAGAACACTTTGACAAGAGCAACTTTGACACCTCACATCACAACACTGCTGTACCAGTGTAGGGTTGCCCTCAGTTTCCTAAGACAGTAGCTTTATCCAGGGTCGTTGGGGGATTTGGGGGATCAGGTACCGCAATATCCCAATCACAGCCTTCAGATCGCCCTTAGGTGATTCTGCCAAACCCTCGCCTTCGTGTTATGAACGTTGGGCTCAATTGCGCTCAAGAAAACATTCGACTCTAGGTTGACTTTATTCACATTGATTTCTTCAACAATGGTTAATAATATCTTGCTCAGGATGGTTCAGGATGGTTTGTCTATGTTGGATCAGTTGTTTATTATTGTTTTATCCATTTCTAAACTACATTTATTGAGATTACTACACGCCGCGACGTTATATAATCAAACCAAAATGTCATTAATTGTCACCCCTACCATTTACGTTGGATTTTGAGGTATAGAGACGTAGACTTTCAGAAATCTGTACAAAACAACCGAAGCCTTCAGTACAGGAAATCCTAGCATTATTATTAATCTTTTATTCACTTTATCTCAGAACCCTTTTAACGAGAGTTATAATTTCACGCTCTTAAATTTTTTTAGATCCTTATGTTACTATTACTGAATCTATCACTATCTGAGCCAATATTAGATTCAGATGGCATCTGTCCCTAGGCTATCAATTAATTATGATACCAAACAATAAGATGGAGTTAGGTAGTTTGTTAGCCGTACTAGTATGGCAGAGAATTTGCTCCATAACGTTAAAAAACCAATGACGTTAGAACACACAAATGAAAAAAATAAGTTCAGTTATTTTTACGTACATAACCAACGACTAGGCTACCTTAACGCGAACCCTATTGTTGTACTGTAGATCCCTAATTACAAGGTATGTTCAGGTATGTAATCATATTCCTGTTGGATGTAGAACATCTGCCCGATGCCCGAGGCAATACCTAACTCTTCTCAGCGTGTGTCTATATTAGATATGGGCAAAGTAGCCGGCCAGAAGGTGGAGCTCTCGATGCTTTATAGACCTACAGATTCGACACATAGTCCGATAATTATTGGGTCCATATGCAAATAAATTCTCACGATTGCCGCGCATGTATACATATTCATTATCCGCCGCACTTTTTCACGTCAGGTGTCTCTGGAATGCAATGCGCTTTTTTAAATGTACTTTGGAATTCCAGGTGTGCTTGTAAAAACTGGGTCTGCCCTAGGGAGGAAATGAGAAGAGAAATATGTTGGAGTAATAATATAATGATAGGACAAATGTAAAGGGTCGTCATGTTTGAATGTTTCAACATTTAACGAGTGGATTTCTAGTTGTGTGAAAAGGGAGAGAATTAGGAGATTGATTTAATTATAAAAAATATTTGGTTTCCAAAACACACAAAAACATTTGTTTAACTAAATTCATTAATAGTAGAGTTTGGGCTTCTTTTTCAGTAACATCAAAACAGTACGTTTTTCGAAATGCAAAAATGAGTTTGTTTTTAAAGCTAGAAGTGTAAAAGTTTAGTAATAAGTTAGATCTGTTGGATGTAAATCAGCTTTCAACACACAAGGGCATTTTAAATTTTTTAAAGGATAAACTATTAAAAAACCGAGATAAAATAATAAACAAACTGTTAGTACGGTAAATAAATTATGTTATTTGATAAACACAGACTTAATAATTCTATTTTATAATTTATTTTATTTGTATAAAAAATGAATTGTGTAACACCTCTAAGGATTTCCAAGTCCTTATATACTACAGTATGTATAATTTAACAAATGGTTTAGATCATTCATAGAGATTCATAAAGTGTACTACGACAAGTAGTTAGGATTTTAAAGAAAATAAATGTGGGACCATTATGTTTGAGATTGTCCAGGAATTCATTCCATTTTCAGATTTTACATTAATAAATTTATAATTCTTAGTTGGATCCACAACAGAGAAGGAAAAATGAGCAATCAAAGTACAAGATCAGATAATATCGTATATTTACTTTTGTAATGTACAATTTTCAACACAATTTACTACCTCCAAATAACTACTTTGTGGGCATATTTAGTATTTAGAGATTATTTTAAATTCATTAATTCTATTTCTCATAAGGTTAACATGAGAAACTCCAGAGCCACTGGGGCGGAGCCGATTGGACGGATCACGAAATTGATGGTGTATAAACCTATTCCATGAAATTCTACACGTATGTACCAAGTTTCGTGGCAATCGGTTCAGCGGTGTCTGAGTTTATCACTGCCAAACAAATATATATATATACAAACATCCTCTTTTATACTTATAGATTTTAAATTCATTTTATAATATTTAAACCCAAATACAAAGATTTACCTAGTAAATCTCTGATGAAAACACGACAACCGATCGGGTGAAGAGCTCACTAAACTAAACCAACAGGTAAGCAGGCTGTTAGTATGCCGAACCCACATTTGCCTTAACGTTTTAATATCGCGTTAAGAAAAAATTCATTCCATTTTCATGGGTTCGTTTAACATAACGGAGATAAGACATCAGCAATAATAAATTACGCTCGTCCCGTAGAGGGAGTTCGTCATGCAACCTGTGTAATTAGTAAGCGGGCTGTTTGGCGGGAATCTTCAACATACACATGGCTATCTGCATAAAACCGCGGGAAAGTTAGATCATTGGTTATTGGTTAATGTTAATGGTTTGGGAAATTTGTATAGGTCTGTGTAAATATCGTCTTTGTCAGGACCATTCTGGGTGTTTGATGGCTGACGATTAAATTTTATGTTAATCACATTTAAAGAGGATTTAATTAAAGACAGTTCTAAATAGGAGAGAACGTTCTTTATAGTTAATTCCATTCCTAGATCTGACAATTTCCCAAAGTGATTCTGTAAATAGTTTTTTTAATGTAGGTTTTTTTCAATAAACAATATTATTTGACAGAAGTAGACAAAAAATATTATTATTTATACACAGTGAATCTGTTTTACGGGTTTTTAAATTGAGATCAGATGCAAACAACTAACCTTGATCAATAATACTATGGCAAAGTGGGAGTTCTCTAATGTAGAATGCAGAGAGATAGATTTTTACGCACTTGAGGTAGAACTTTGGAAGGAAAGTGCAATGGCTTATGAACATTCAAAACAGATTGTTCATAACCACCTAATGAACTGTATGAACATTCTGTGATAGATATACAGCACAGCTTTAAAAAAATTGCAAATAGTTTAACAATACGTAATAGAAATGTTTAATTTAGGCACTTCAAGTGAAGATTTTAAATTCTGAAGCTGAATTTGATAAGTGTAACACAAACATTTTCTTATACTAAACATTGATTTATAATCTACTTGAATACTGAATAATAATAATTAGAACTAAGAATAAGGGTATGTAATTATTGTTAAACGATTGATGCAGATACTATAAGTAGACATCCTACTAAGAGAATTAAATCCGATTTTGGGGGTTTCATGTTCATGGCGTTGGCTGATGTGAAAAAAATGCTCCATATACTTTACAAGTTTTACAGGTTGTGCTTTGTTATTTAGTTTTACAAAAGTTTAGACCGAAGAGGATATCGCCCTAGAACAGCCTCAGTCCGGTGGGGTTTCGGCTCCCTGGACTGAAACTTGACGAAACTACCTAACTACTGTACCAGTGAAAGAATGCATTTTAAATGAGATAACTTTTTTTGTAGTTTAAATATTGATTGGTTGAATAGCAATGAACACACCAAATAAACATCATCTACATAAAGTGGACGTAGCTAACATTGAAATTGTCCAGATGGTTCTTAAGGATGAAAAATCCAAATAAACACCAAACATACAAATCCGTACATCTTTACAACTGGGTTGTATACAATTTTTGTTCATAGATGACAACAAATAAACAGCAAAATCACTAAACGTCACCTTTTATAACGTCTATTCAAACTACTGATGTAAAACTCGTAAATCAAATTACCTCATGTCTACATCAAGAACAGCGCCAACAAGATAACTCATAGTACCAGATAGTGATAAACAAGAAAAGGTCCAAATATCGCATATAAAATGTCTTGTTAAGGAGTAAATTAAATCATTTAATTATTTAAAGGGCCGTGGAAAGCGATTCATGAATTTTACGGCTTTTTAATTGATTAACCCGCGATCGGGAGGTCTCTTTTAATATTTATAAGCGCTCGTCTAGGCAGTGTAAGGCGTATTTTTTGAATAATTTATTAAAACGTCAAGATGAATCAATGCTGCTGTTAGTCCAATGAAGTTTGGGATTTTCTAATACGATGTTTGAGTTTCTATGTAGTAAAATATTTGCAATTATTTGTTATTTATGTATTTGCACTTTGTAAAGTAGCAATCATTATGTATATCAATAATTAGTTGAGAAGGGGACACTACGTAAGTTCTTTTTTTTACCCAAATATGAGTGAAGGATGAGTGTAGAATGGTGTGAGATGATCTGTGTAGCTTTGTTACTGACTAAGATTAGGTGTGTCATTAGCCAAAATCAGAATAGTTTATTGAAAGCCCAATAATAAAGAACACCTGGTCCAGTTACGAACCACCAAACAGCTACTGACTTTTTGATGGTTTGAAACTGGACCCAGCTGTTCCTGATCATTGGGATTTAAATAAATGATCGTGGCTAATGAAACAGCTTATCTTAGTCAGTAACAAAGCTACACAGATCATCTCACACCATTCTACACTCATCCTTCACTCATATTTGGGTTAAAATACGCACCTAAGAGTGTCGTCTCCATCTTAATGATTGATAATTGATAATTGTATAAGGCTCTATCCGGCAATCTTTTGATTGTTAGGCGAGCACCATAACAAACCAGCTAACCAGAAGAGACTTGTCAATTTTTATTTTATTTTACAAATATATATAATTTTTGCTTGATGTGGACGCAGAACTATACTGACGCCACACGCTGCAACTAACCATTACCTATTAATTTATTTTGTGGTAGTATTTAAATATTGTTTTTGGTAACATTTTTAACTGCCTAATGTTTTTAAAATTTCTGAAAGCAATGAAACCATTTTGATCCCGGTCCTCCAGTAAAAAAAAACGCGCTTTAACCGCAGCCCTGGTTTAGTTTTTATCCAGACTTTAATAATAATACTTATGCATGCTTTGCAGGTAAATTAATAGTGAATCAACCGTTCGAAAATATTTTTATTAAATATCTATTATAATTAATTAACAAAACATAACTTATTTCTTCCAGTTAATAGACAACACACTCACTGCATTTGTTTATTAGGATAACTGCTGAAACTGTTTTTAAGCGACCTTTTCCGTTTAAAATATAATGTAAGTTGTGTTCGAACTAACGACGTGTACGACGTGTAAAAAATTCAAACTGCGTCTTGGAGGGATGTAAAACAGCCAATCTTACACATTCCATGCATATATTCTTATAAGCATTAAGGGAGTTTTAAAATACCCATCATCCTCTACGTACAGGAAAAACAAACATTTCCTCGATAACAAGAAGTTAAACAAGGCAGTCATTACGATAGCAGTTTTCCATTCACATTTACCGTTTAACGGCGACAGTAGGTTGTGTACAGTAATTGTTGCTGCGACGGTGGAGGTGGCTTATCAACATAATCAGCCTTGGAACTGGAGTTGGATTATGAAAAACGTCCTTTCACTTTTATAAATAAAAGTAGTACATTGAAGCAATTGCTGTGTAAGCATAAGTGTAATCGATATGTTATGAGGGAGTATTAAATTTGTGTAACTGATAAATATCGTTGGAATAACAAGGGACTTTGCACTTCATTAACTAATTATAAGTCATATAATCTTTATGCAGCTGTGGGTGAGGTGTTGGAGGCTACTGCTGGCCTCGAACTTACATCATTCCTACAGTTATGTGTTGTGATCTCCCTCAGTATACCTCACCTTACCACAAACCCATACCAACGTCTGTGTGTAGCCACAGTTGAAGTGTTGGAGGCTACTGCTGGCCTCGTAGCTTTGCATAATTCCTACAGTTCTGTGGTTGTGATCTCCCTCAGTCTACCTCACCTTCGCACATACCCATACCAACGTCTGTGTGTAGCCGCAGTTGAAGTGTTGGAGGATACTGCTGGCCTCGTAACTTTTCATCATTCCTACAGTTCTGTGGTTGGGATCTCCCTCAGTCTACCTCACCTTACCACATACCCATATCAACGTCTGTGTTGTAGCTACAGTTGAAGTGTTGGAGGCTACTGCTGGCCTCGTAACTTTTCATCATTCCTACAGTTCTGTGGTTGGGATCTCCCTCAGTCTACTTCACCTTACCACATACCCATACCAACGTCTGTGTTGTAGCTACAGTTGAAGTGTTGGAGGCTACTGCTGGCCTCGTAACTTTTCATCATTCCTACAGTTCTGTGGTTGGGATCTCCCTCAGTCTACCTCACCTTACCACATACCCATACCAACGTCTGTGTTGTAGCCGCAGTTGAAGTGTTGGAGGCTACTGCTGGCCTCGCAACTTTGCATCAATACCACAGTTATGTGTTGTGATGTCCCTCAGTCTACCTCACCTTACCACATACCCATACCAACGCCTGTGTTGTAGCCACAGTTGAAGTGTTGGAGGCTACTGCTGGCCTCGCAACTTTGCATCAATACCACAGTTATGTGTTGTGATGTCCCTCAGTCTACCTCACCTTACCACATACCCATACCAACGTCTGTGTGTAGCTACAGTTGAAGTGTTGGAGGCTACTGCTGGCCTCGCAACTTTGCATCAATACCACAGTTATGTGTTGTGATGTCCCTCAGTCTACCTCACCTTACCACATACCCATACCAACGTCTGTGTGTAGCTACAGTTGAAGTGTTGGAGGCTACTGCTGGCCCCGCAACTTTGCATCAATACCACAGTTATGTGTTGTGATGTCCCTCAGTCTACCTCACCTTACCACATACCCATACCAACGTCTGTGTGTAGCTACAGTTGAAGTGTTGGAGGCTACTGCTGGCCTCGCAACTTTGCATCAATACCACAGTTATGTGTTGTGATGTCCCTCAGTCTACCTCACCTTACCACATACCCATACCAACGCCTGTGTTGTAGCCACAGTTGAAGTGTTGGAGGCTACTGCTGGCCTCGTAACTTTGCATCTATGCCACAGTTATGTGTTGTGATGTCCCTCAGTCTACCTCACCTTACCACAAACCATATCAACGTCTGTGTTGTAGCCGCAGTTGAAGTGTTGGAGGCTACTGCTGGCCTCGTAACTTTGCATCTATGCCACAGTTATTGTGTTGTGATGTCCCTCAGTCTACCTCACCTTACCCCATACCCATATCAACGTCTGTGTTGTAGCCACAGTTGAAGTGTTGGAGGCTACTGCTGGCCTCGTAACTTTGCATCTATGCCACAGTTATTGTGTTGTGATGTCCCTCAGTCTACCTCACCTAACCACATACCCATACCAATGTCTGTGTTGTAGCCACAGTTGAAGTGTTGGAGGCTACTGCTGGCCTCGTAACTTTGCATCTATGCCACAGTTATTGTGTTGTGATGTCCCTCAGTCTACCTCACCTTACCCCATACCCATATCAACGTCTGTGTTGTAGCCACAGTTGAAGTGTTGGAGGCTACTGCTGGCCTCGTAACTTTGCATCTATGCCACAGTTATTGTGTTGTGATGTCCCTCAGTCTACCTCACCTAACCACATACCCATACCAACGTCTGTGTGTAGCTACAGTTGAAGTGTTGGAGGCTACTGCTGGCCTCGTAGCTTTGCATAATTCCTACAGTTATGTGTTGTGATCTTCCTCAGTCTACTTCACCTTACCACATACCCATACCAACGTCTGTGTGTAGCTACAGTTGAAGTGTTGGAGGCTACTGCTGGCCTCGTAGCTTTGCATCATTCCTACAGTTCTGTGTTGTGATCTCCCTCAGTCTACTTCACCTTACCACATACCCATACCAACGTCTGTGTTGTAGCCACAGTTGAAGTGTTGGGGGCTACTGCTGGCCTCGTAACTTTGCATCATTCCTACAGTTATGTGTTGTGTTCTTCCTCAGTCTACCTCACCTAACCACATACCCATACCAATGTCTGTGTTGTAGCCACAGTTAAAGTGTTGGAGGCTACTGCTGTCCTCGTAACTTTGCATCTATGCCACAGTTATTGTGTTGTGATGTCCCTCAGTCTACCTCACCTTACCCCATACCCATATCAACGTCTGTGTGTAGCTACAGTTGAAGTGTTGGAGGCTACTGCTGGCCTCGTAGCTTTGCATAATTCCTACAGTTATGTGTTGTGATCTTCCTCAGTCTACTTCACCTTACCACATACCCATACCAACGTCTGTGTGTAGCTACAGTTGAAGTGTTGGAGGCTACTGCTGGCCTCGTAGCTTTGCATAATTCCTACAGTTATGTGTTGTGATCTTCCTCAGTCTACTTCACCTTACCACATACTCATACCAACGTCTGTGTGTAGCTACAGTTGAAGTGTTGGAGGCTACTGCTGGCCTCGTAGCTTTGCATAATTCCTACAGTTATGTGTTGTGATCTTCCTCAGTCTACTTCACCTTACCACATACCCATACCAACGTCTGTGTGTAGCTACAGTTGAAGTGTTGGAGGCTACTGCTGGCCTCGTAGCTTTGCATCATTCCAACAGTTATGTGTTGTGATCTTCATCAGTCTACCTCACGGTACCACATACCCATACCAATGTCTGTGTTGTAGCTGTAACTGAAGTGTTGGAGGCTACTGCTGGCCTCGTAGCTTTGCATCATTCCTACAGTTCTGTGTTGTGATCTCCCTCAGTCTACCTCACCTTACCACATACCCATACCAACGTCTGTGTTGTAGCCACAGTTGAAGTGTTGGAGGCTACTGCTGGCCTCGTAACTTTGCATCATTCCTAAAGTTCTGTGTTGTGATCTCCCTCAGTCTACCTCACCTTACCACATACCCATACCAACGTCTGTGTTGTAGCCACAGTTGAAGTGTTGGAGGCTACTGCTGGCCTCGTAACTTTTCCGCCCCTGTCCAAAGTTCCGCCCTCTCCGCGATGGTGAAGTGTCGAGCCCCCGCGGCCACCTTATCCCGTGCCAGTGTATAATGGATGACGTTCACCTCTTTAATTAGTAGTGTGTAATACGGCCCCGGGTCCTCAGCACCGCACACCTACTTTAAATATATATCTATTTATTTATTTGCCGTGCATACCTTTGAGGTTGCGCTTAATAATTACAGCGGATAATTGTGTCACGACACCTGGCTGGTCCCGACCGCTCAAGGGTTTGTTTGAGTAATTTATTACTTAACCAAAATTTCAAGTTTGAAGATCATAAATCTGCGAAAGTTTTTTCTTGTATTTATTTCTCTACGATATACTTGAATAAATGGAAATCAGAATCAAAATGATTTGGTTAAAGATGACACAGAATGACTAAGATACCATTTATGGAGAGCATGATAAATAATAAGAGTTCAATATGCTATATCTTGCTCTGTCATTGTTTATAACCATCATCATTAATAAAATGTCAGGTTGACCACACGCAGGGACTCAGTGGAGCGCAGACGACACTGCATGTTTCTTTAACCGAACGATAGATGTCGCGTCTCGTGTCGTCCGGTTACAAATCTATGGTTGGTTACGTCCTGAAGTATGTTGTGATGGTAATTTTATACAGCCAAAGGAAACCAATATTAGAATAACTTTGAAACAAATGAGGATGTTAAGGAGCAATCTAAGGTGCAATAATAATTGGGGTTTATAAAGAATTGGTCAGAGCAAAGGAATAACGGATTGGGTGAAGAATAGGTTCCTGAAATGAGAGAGCATGGTCAAGCAATCAATTTAGTAAAATTGATGCGTTGCAATCCACGGAAACAGAAACAGTTAGAAACATAATGTATTTTGTCCAAACAAATTTTGTATTTTGTCCTCAACATTCAAGTCAATTAGGTAGGATTGTAGTCTAAAAAAAAAATAGACGGGGCATTCTGGTACGTATAATGGCTACAGCAACGGAATTCTGAGTTTAAAATAGTGGACCGTGTTAAAATTTCTCCCAATAAGTTTGGAGTATTTGCGTGAAAAAATTGATTATTCAAATCATATCGTAAGACGTAAAAGTGAAACCGATATAGTGAGGAAAAAACTGCCACATTACTCAAGAATATCTCTCTCGTAAATAAAGATCCATCTATGCAGGAAAATTCCTATTATAGTTATTTTTACACAGAGATTTGAAAAAAAAAACTCGTTCATTTTTCTGTGCTTAAATGGAAATAGAAACATCAAAACCTCTAAGAAAATGATTTCACTTGCCATTTTAGTTTGAAATGATCCCAATTCACAATTTCCACCTAATCTGATTACTAAATAGGATGTTTAATATCCGGGATTTTACCTTTTTCTAAACACAATATTGTACGTATGTGAATTTTGATACTAACAATGATGCAACTTGTAAACAATCACGAATGCATTTTTGTGTCTAGCTTAGTTAATAAGATCAGCTAGTAAATTGACCAGTTTTGAACAATTCACACTTTTCTCGGGATGGAACCGTCAACCTTTTTTCAGCCGAGCTCCACAACCTCACAGCTTCCCAACTCTATGCCTAAGACATTCCCGTTTCCTCCACAGCCCAAGCTGGTCCCTGGTGTCTGTTCGCAGCCGGTTGCTTATACGCAATCCTAAGCACGAACGCCATAAAGTTCCAACTTCCTACAGTGTCCCGGGCTAATGAGTGTAAGCGATACAGTCGCCACATGCCGCATGCGTGTTGTGGGAGTCGCGGGTAGCTCTGCGAAACCCAAGACACATCCTGAACCGCACACAACCAACCTCAGTAGCCGCTGCCCGCTGCCGCACCTTCTGAGGTAATGCGGTAAACCTATGCAGCCATTAGTGTATAAGTGGCACTGATGTGTGTTATACAACAACCCTATGACTTATTTTGAAAATATAAACTGATTTAAAAGTGTAAACATACTTACTTTCAAATACATACTTTTGATGTCAATATCCAAAAGAATAAGACGAATACCTTAGTGTAGCAATAACATCAAATACTTGATATTGCTTCATGAATGAGATGTTTTACCAGAATTCTTCAATTTTAGTCAAACCTCTTTATATATAGCTTACTATATAAATTACAAAACTGTGTGCAATACTATACAAAGCTTAAACAACATTTCATTAACCAAACATAACCCTCTTTTTAAATAATGTACATATTTCCTCAATCTGAAGCATCTCCGTATTATAGAGATGAATGGTTTTCGTAGTTTTTCGTGTTGATATGTTGGCCATTTTGCCATACAACCCACAAAATAACTGAATGTTCTCGAAATGTTGCCCTCCCGAACGATTTTGATAAAGATTTAGCATATTGTAGCCATTTAAACTGCGAGAAAAATTTTAGAACTCCTATTACTGTAAAAGTACGGTTCGCAAGCTATTGTAACTTATGTTACATTGCTACCGCAGCACACTTACTCTATCTTGCAACTGTATTTTCACCAATTAGACAACTCTTCAAATGTCACATTCCAAGTCTATTAGGCATCATGAGACATCCGTGGAATATATGATCCTCGTTACAACATTCTGGGAAACGTGTCGACCAGTCTACCTCCGTCAATATATCAGACGTTAAAAAATTCATTCGATTGACGACAAAAAACACAAGACACGAGCCTGGACATATAATAGATGTCCGGACTGGAGGGGTCCCGATGCATCACTGTCACACACTACTGTTCCAGTGACTAACCGAAATGCACTCATTTACAAGTATAATGCAATTATGACTTCGCCATTTTGGTCGACAATTACCTCTTATTAATTATTAATCACCATTTGTCCGAGGTCCGGTCCCGGAAATGTCCAGCCTATATATCTCCCACTTCCGGTCGGCTCACCTGGCTCGTGTCATTACCTCTGTGTCGTTAATTAGGTTGGGTAAGCCGCACTCCGCAGGTGTAGGCGACAGAGTTGGAGACCTAAACATAAGAAACGTACAGGGTGTTTCAGTAAGTGACCAAAGGGTTATTGCCAAACTCGTACCTTTCCAACCTCTAAATTGTCTGTTGGGGTACCAACACTTAAAGACCCAAAACACAAGAAATGTACAGGATGTTTTCCCACAGAACATAGTGTACTACAGTATGTATAAGAGACCAAGAATTTGAGATGGGGTAAAATTCATATATTTTCAGCCTCTCACCTCTCCAATCAAAGTTTTCTTGGGAACAAAATCTTTAGGACACGAGATGATAAATACGTAAAGGTATTTCAAAAGATCTTTACAAGTTTGACATATGTTTGAGGTTTAATCATTGGACTTTGATACAAAATTCGTTGAGGTACGTTTCTAAAAACTAACCTGGTCTTTAAAATAGTGTGAGTACCTGTTTATGGTAATGAATTAAATTTCAGTTCCATAAACAAATACTTATGGAACACTTCATACATCCCCCCCCTTGTCCCCCTGTTCCCTTGTCGTGGTAGTTTTGGGAATTGAAGACATCTTGAAGGCGTTCACATACATTCTTTTGCACGCCATCTTTAGCCAGAGACCGTCACATTGAAAACACGTAAACGAAGCCCAAAGATGGCGCCAATTCCGTTCCGAAACCTAATTACTTAATACCATTTAAGAAATAACTATCAGCATTCAGCAAGTATTTCAGACATTGAACATTTTCAATACTTATCGGCAATCCAGGGGCCCACCTGATTTTCTAACCTGATGACGAGAACGGATTCCAGATACTAATCCTGAGGGGAAAAGTAATTGACAATCCCTGGCATGTTTTACTCGGACTATGTCTAACTACTACACATTAGCCATGAGTTTCGAGCAAGGCCCGACAATACAGTACACTACCGTGCTCCAGACCAGCCTTGTTCGGTACTGTGTACTGTTGAGATGCAGAGATCGTGTTTTATGTACTGACCGGTGGGAACAGCCAGCCTATTAAAGAGCTCAGCCTGTGTCACTGGTCAGATAGGCATCTATTGTTCTACAGGCTGCCTTAATTAGGCCTGGCTGCGAAACATTGCCTTGTCAGGCCCACGCTACAAATTAGATCACCTCTACAGTATGTTGATTATCTAAGTTATCTGCATTAATAAAAGTTCGCGAACACACGTTATCCCCAGCTGAGTTGTAATTTTGGGACATAAACTGTATGTTTAGGCGAAATTTGTTTGCTAAGTGGTAGGCTAGACCGTTTGGTTTAGTTTATGGCTTGAATTTTGGCTATCTATATCAATGACAGAGGAGATGTTTTGCAAAGTACATTGTATAACTAGGACCTTGGAAAGGGTAATATTTAAACGTCTATCATGAAATTTATTGCGACTTTTCTTATTATGCTGTTTAAGGGATTATTACCGATGTTTTCTACCACAATCATAGGTTTTTTACTAATCGTGATAAAAAATGATCACAGTAATCCCTCAAACACCATAAACCCACCATAAAAAAATTGACTTCCAACAAAGAATTTTCTTATTAATTTGGTTATTTGTTCATATTTTAGTACCTATAACTGCTGATGTAAAACATCAACTAATTCTCATACCTTAACGTTATACAGTTCTATAAACAACTTTTGGAAGTTTGTGAGCACAAATTCGGATCAATTTCTCATCTTAGAAGTCAATAAAATGTGCCAATCGTGGTTCAGCAAAACAAAAATAACAAAGTATTTAAGTTTCATATCAATGTGTATGTGCACATGTTTTTATATGTTTGATAGCAACAAGAAAATTAGAATACCAGCAATAGGGATATAATATTTTTAGAGTTTCTGTAAGTAAACAATCCTATTAAGTATAATCCGAAAATTTAGTTTTAATGTAGTTGTATATGTTATTATGGACTAAGCCTAAGTAATGTACATTTTTATGGCTCATTTAAAACGACAGTCCATGAAATATTGGATTTGCTTGAAAATTAAACATCCCTAAATTATAACTCTCTTTAAAACTTGATTATTGCTGGTTAGTTATTGCAGAAGGGTTTAAGGGTTCTCATTATATAACCCACTGCAGTAAGAGGTTGATCCTTGTAATTAATTCTTCTCCTAGCATTTTTAAAACTAGGAATTAAAACAAAAATCAACCAATATAAGTTTATGTTGTATACTTGAAACTAAGGAATATATATTACATTATACGACACCCTCAATGCATAGTGAAAAACGCAGAAAAAAGCTGAATTGATAAAATCATTGCTTTGTCAATGTCTAACGTCAGGTAGTTCTCTTTCATTTTTTGTTGTCGAGGCCATTTATTGAAATCCCAATGAACTGTATTTGTAAATTAATACTGGCTGAACAAAAATAAAATATGTAGAAATAAATATACTGTATCAGCTTCTGTAAAAGCGAGGAGTTTATTTGCACACATTACTAACATTAGCTATCCTACAAGCAAAATAAAATCATTCTTGTGTAGAAACTAATTACAATGTACTAATTACAATGTAAAACGTATTAAATAAAAAAAACAAATTTGGAGACCACAAAGTTGCAGGGGTCCGTTACGAGGCAGGTGCCTGACGCAGGTGGACTTAAATTGCCACAAATTACCAAAAGTGACGGTAATGATAAAATTGACAGTACAGCTACACCACGGGACATAATACCAAGGTCTGGGAACAGGGAATTGTTGTCGCAACATTGCAATTAGCACAACTTATGTAATTAAGGACAATTAATAATACGGAGGTATTATTTAAATCGTTTTGCCTTCACCTGGTGAAAAGCTAATTTTAAGTTTATAAACGAATACAACATTCAAATTACATTTTATTAGTAGCTTTACCCGTGCTTTGTATTCGGATATGTAACACCATCAAAAGGGGTACATTGAAACTGATGTAAACGCTAACACTTCCAAAGATTATAGCGTTTTACTTATTTATAATCAGTGGCAACATCACAGAACTAAATAAACAATGGTAGAATTGTGGATATTTATAGGGATGCACTGTGGATTCGATGCTCCCTGGTGTGGATTAACGTCCGCACTAGTGAGTACTACGACTATCCGCAGTACTATCCTGATAATTAGACCAATTCGTAAATTACAAGGAAAAATGTGGTTCGGATTCCACTATAAACTGTAGGTCCCTTAGTTGCCATTAGCTGTATGGGCTATTAATTAACAGCTGTGTCTAAGGAACATGTCGGCCTTAGTCACTAACAAGACTACAAGATCGCGCCACTCATCCTTCACTCATATTTGGGTTAAAATACGCACATAGTGGCGTCCCCATCTTAACTAATTGATAATTGATAATTGGTTGGTATACAAAACTTAATAACGTTTTTGGCATACCTTTAAATACTTTAACAATTAAACATCCCATCCTTTGTTTTTCAAGATCAATTAAATTTTAATTCCTAAATTACTATTACAGAACTGAAAAATTATCTAGTAAAGTCATATTAAAGAAACAATATGGAATCACCAATAAGCCTATTGAGTTTTAATATTTTGTAATTATTGTAGGGGTATGTTATTTTTTCAACCAAAGTTTATAAACATTTTATTTTTTTGAACACTGATCGATACATTTAATATCCCTAAATTATCTCTTAACCTCTTAGTTTTTGCATAATCACGAAATGGACATACAGGCACCTAATTTGTATAATACGTAGTAAATATACTACCTTAAAATATTTTACTATGTTAGTATTTTAGTATGTAAAAAATGTTTTAGTATGTTGGGAAATAAAAAAAAAACAAAATCATTTTCTATGTTCATTGTTTAAAGATCTTATCTCAAAAATGAGAGATTAACATGAATATTGTGATACTCAATACTTTTTAACTGTTGATATCAAGTTTGAAGGATCTTGGATGTTAAACCAATGATTAAACCAAATTTTACTTATTACTCTCCAAAACATAGTCAATACCAAAAATATTCTTTAGAACCCCTACTACTACTAATCCAATTAATTATGTAAATAAACCTTTTATTCAGCATTAATAATCCTCACTGTATTTTCTAGCTCAGAGACCAGAAAACACTAAACGTGTAATTTAAGACCAACTCGACCACCATAAAGAATGAAGGGACGACACTAATTAAATTAGGCTACAAACCCGGACAAGAACAGGACCAATCGTACAAGGTTTGGGCTTTGTGAGGGGGGGGGGAGGAGCAGCTGATAACTTAATTAACTTGATTGATAATAAGTGCGAAGTACAAGTTGTTCACAAGCCACATAAGTCCTGGAGTAGTGTTGCTGACTGTCATAAAAGACATGGGAAAACACTGGGACAATTAATTCTGTCAAACGTGCCTTCGTTGTCTGGAAAACAAGAAAAAGACTTGTGATTTAGCTGCTTCCAGACTCTTTGTCTTGTGGTCGGGTGTCTTCGCCCGAGTTTAACTTTGGGAACCAAAATAAATGGTTAGGATCCATCGTCAATGATAATGTGGACGAGTTTCTCTTATGATTATACAAATTAAAAGAATACAATATAAGGTGGCAGTTAGTATCAGTCCAGATATGTTTCGTAAATTTAATTGGTAAGGTTTTGACTTACAATATAATATATAAATTGACAAACACTGTGCTAAAAAGTAACTTAAGCAAGTACAAATAAAAGATAAGCATCCAAACTAAAGCAGTTCTTGCAATATATTAGCCGAGGGTCGCAATTTAAGCTTCTATGTCAGAAATAAGTCATGTAATCAAACCTTTTGTTTTTATATCGGGATTGCTGACTTGTAAAGCAATTAAAACAATCTAATAATGGAATTTATCTATTATTGATTCAATATATCCATGTAAATGAAGATGACAGTTTTGTTCGCGAAGAAAACACGTTCTCTTCTTAATTATCTTTGTTATGTCTCAACATATAAATTCGAAATTGGTTTATAACTGAACAGGCGAACATAAAATTTGAGATTTAAGAGATTTTTGACAGTTCTACCGTCAGTAAAATGACAAAAACAAATACTGTAGTAATGATGATGAGCATAGATTGTGGTTCAAAAACTATAATAATAAACATACCCAGTATTTAGTCTCCTGTATTTAGTCTGTTCAGCCAGCTGCCAGTGATGACTCAAGCTATGAAATTCAAAGCACCTAACTATTGAAGACAAGCTTCACTCGCACTACTGTATAAGGACTGTACGATCAACCTGGAAGAGACGTTAAAGTTTAATCATTGAATATTTAGTCTATTTAGAAACACAGCACCACAATTTTATGATGGGTCGTCTGTCTTTCATTATTTCAACCTTCAATTATTACATATACCCTTCTCAGTTCACTCCGACGGGTCAGATGTTTCAGCTGGAGAAAGAACACCTTGAGAGAAAAATTAAGTCTCTTGAACTTGGATGCATGTCGAAATTATGGTACTGTATTAGGGACTGCAAATGAAATACTTCTTTAGAAATACTCTAAAACTCAAATTACTGTATTCAAACAAGTTTTTGGTAGCTTGGTAGTTTAAGGTAAGCAAGAAGCCTGATTTGAGGTGCATCTTCTGAAGAATCCATCAATTCTTCAACATCCACCTGAGCTTTCTACCGTTTATTTCAGAGGTCTCTACTGCCAAGCACTGTCCTGGACTAGTGAGCTCCTAATAAATTGCATACCATACCTGACTGAGACGGGATCGAACCCTACAATCTGCAGTATTGTCACCTTGCCGAAGAGACATCGCCTTGAACTTGACTTCTAGATGGCAGTACATTTCAATAACAATTTTAGCCATTTATATCGAGTTGTATTCGCATGGATGGTTAGTTGTCAGTGGAAGTTTTGTTACGCTACCCTTGCGTCCAATCAGTCTTTGAGCCTTAAGTACTCCGGGTTCAAAACATAATCTCGCTTGTCCACACATCATCGACTTGCGCATTGAACCATCACCTTTCCCCTAGGTGAGATATTCACACGGGATTGTTAGAAAGTTATTTACGAGGTATTTACACAGTAAAATGATGAGATATTTACAATGTAATAGAGGCCAGGCCTCTAACAAGCGGCTTGCACAGAGGAAAGGCCAAGTAAATCACGGTTGGTCGATAAACGTCAACGGAGTGCAACAGGAGGCCATAAACATCACACAGACATATTGATATTGTATACTGCCCTGCTGCGACAGGGGAAAGCACCGTATCTGCCCTAATTGGGCTCAGTACTTGTAGGTAAAGAAGGTACGAGTTGTATAACAATTCTAGAACTTGATGTCGACTTAGGTGTTTTTGTGTGCTAGGAAAATAGACGTGATGGCAAATTTCATTTTTAGATGGAATCCCTTCACGATTGGAGGCAAGGGCTGCTTGATTTAGTAGAGAATCCTCATAAACTTGTGAAGTCAAATAGTGGTGGTCACGGATTTAAAATCAATAGATATTCTATAGATACAAGTGAAGTCATTTGTCAAGACAGATAAAACACATAGTTGGATTACTTGGAAATTGGTATATGTAGTCTAGGGTTAGTGTCAAAGTATTCTGTTAGTGGATAAAATAAAATAAAAAAAAAAAAAACTACTGTAGATTAATTTATGCGTATCCTACCCGTGGTTACCTCCCGCTAACTCCGCGTCCCGCCCCCTCCGTGTCCCGCCACCTCCGAATTTCAGAGTGACCCCTATAATCCTCGGTTATTACCTGCGTTAAGACTTTCTGTCCTAACCTAACCTAACCCAACCTAACCTAACCTAACCCACGGGTTAAATTTTCATTAAATCTCCCATCCACGGGGCTTTGCAGCCGTGGATGCAATGACAGCTACCAACGCAGGCAGTGACGGTATTATAAGGGTCACTCAAGAATTCGGAGGTGGCGGAACGCGGAGATAGCGGGAACACACGCCTACCCGTGTCCAATATTATTCTTTCACTTATAGCATGAATTTGACATACTAATAACACAACCGTGATTAGAAAATATTTTATTTCAATTTAATTTTTAAAACACACCTAAAATAAAATACTCTATTGTGTTGCAAAATAAATATCCATGCAAACCTCTTAGATGTTTCATGGATGACCGGAGGCTTACAGCTATAAACCATTACTTCAATAAAACACAATTTCACATGATACATATCTCATAAAATCACCACAAAATACCAACCAGTTAAATATAAATACCACAATACACGTTCCTTACTACTTCTCGATTACTTGTTTGTTCACTCTAGGACGAATAATTGCAGGAAGGCGGGAATCGTTATCAATTAAGCTAATTTAATTCTGTTACGCGTCCAGTAATTAATATTTAATTTAGTCTAGCGTGGTTGAATGAAATAATTTCTTCGGCAAATATTCCAGGCACAAACAAATGCGACGCCGCCCTCCCGACAGGAACATATATGTGCAATTTGTATGTGTTGCGAAACCTTTTATCTCTTTCTTTGTTTATTGCTGTTCTGCAACTGCCGTCTGTGAGTCCAGGCGCTCAGTTGTCGAGAACAAATTATACTATTAGTAAAACATATGTACATATTGCACCTAATTCTGTTAGCTTTGCAAAATTTGATGCACATGTAAAGATACATTGTTATAATCAAATTGTGTTTATTGATTCATCGCATTTATTTTGGTGTAGATTAAATTCTTGGTTTGGAAGTGGTACTCATTGAAGATAAGGTCTTAAAAAGGTTACTAGTTTGATCACGAAAGAGTATGGATCTAGTCCAGTCACCATTTATCATCGCACTATTAAACTATGTAAGCTTTATAGCAACATTAGGGTGATAAATGTTTCAAGATCTGGGTTTCGACCAAAACATTTCTCTGGCGTATGTTAACACAATATATTTCACCTTTTTGCTTACAAAGGAAACACTTTATGTAACATAAAAATGTTTCTAATTACTTAGTACCATGTCAGGTTTGAATAAGTTTTATTATTTATATACCGAAACCCATCTTAATAAGTTTCGGAACCAAACTAAGGGGGAAATGTGTCATTTTGTTCCGAACACGGACCTTTGGTAGTTGTAAGTTATTCCGGAACAAGTACACTATCTGAAACTAGATTAAACGCAATTTCGTGCAACACCCAGTCTAAAACATACCAGAATCACATGTTATAAGTTATTCCTTCTTTTCTCACGAAAAAAAAACAGTTCAAAATTCACGAAATCATAATTTGACTTACATAACCACACCTGCCCGATGCAACAAGAACAATATGTAAACACGAGGTCCACAGGCCACAGAGGACTGTGATAGAGGGAAGGGGAAGGAATGTCTTAGGCCTTGTTAGGAGTCCAGCGATCGACAAGATAAGAGCCGTCTGACCTTATTCCTGCGTTGTAGATTTTTGGGATACCCTCAGCTAGACTCCATAAAGTGGTGACCATTCATTAAAGATGGCGCTGTGTAGCGTGAGGTGACAACTCCCGTGTCTCGCCTCAGTGCCCCCCTCCCCCCACTATATCTCTCCCACCCCCCTCCACAATGGAGTTACCATCAGTGAGGTAGCAGGGGGAAAGGATCTGGTGACCTATTTTGAAAAATTTGAATAAATTGTTTTTAATGAATTTTGTATTATGTTTTTAGCTAATTGTGCGTTTTGCTTAAGAGGTTTTAGACTTCCTGTTTGGATAAAAACCAATACTCATTCATTGTCACTTTAGATATTGCCAATTTATGTAGAACACCATATACTATTTTGTATAAATGAATTGTCATTTTTATCGAATCTTTCTCTGGAAGAAGGAGAGGACTTTACAATGATAAATGCAGCAATACAGTAATACCCATAACCTGTACCTGTGTAATTAATGTGAATGTTTTCATTAGAAAGAGTGGGTAATATCATATTTTTCATGTTAATACCTACATCCAGAACCACTGAGCATTCAGAAAATTTCGTTACTGGACATCATACATTGGATATTACCGTAGTTTAACCATAGATTAAAGGAGTAGAAGTTACTTGTATCGACTTAAAAAAGTAAATTTAGTAACATGCACCTTTTCTAATAAAACCCATAATGCAAATTGGAATCCACTCACCAATATTAGGACTGTGTTCTTTGTATAAATGTTTGTTTATACAGTATACAGATTTGTAAAGTTCATGAACGATTGATTTTGTGTTCCCATGTATTTTCGAATTAAGTGTTTCTTAACTAATTCCACTTCACGAAGACCAACAAATTAAAATATTAACAAATAAACCATATAGCAAATACACATATTGTATTTTTAATATTGCCTGTTCTTGCGAATATTTAAAAATTTGATCACCGTAGAACATCAAAGTTGACTAAGAACGATGACGAGGCACTACAGACGAAATTACAGCACTTAGGAACGGTTCCCGGCGCAAAACGGTCTTTACGACAAAACATTTCTTGCATCGCTTGTGGGTGAGCAATTAAATCTGGGAGCCTGATGACGAAAGATTGACGTAACAATGGTGAATAAAAATGTGGGAATCCTTTCCCCTCCTCCTCGCACTAAAGTAACCTTACGGGGTCGAGACTACCACATGTATATAGAGGAACCACAACCGCTGTCTAATAAATATATATATATATATAATTATATAATCTGCAAGGTGGTCTGGAACTCCATGGTTTCCGTTTATGGATTTGGATATTTTTCCTTGCACGTAAAAAATCTTTTAACATAATCATGCCCGTAAGTGTGTGGTTGTCGGTGGTATTTAGCAGGTAGTTAACCTCAGCTATGGACTCTGTTAGTGGCTCCTGGATTTAATTTACCAAAAAATCAGTTAAATTATATACAAGGAAAAGTATTTCTTTGTCTGTTAAATCGATTACGATAGACTATGTGCTACGATTTTCTACGACGAAGTAGACATTCTATATCATGAACGAACTGCAGCAAGTGTTATACCTATAGATAACACAGGTAAATGAGCTCCTTTTATTTTGTTACTACTGCTTTGAAAAGCTATTTTTGTCGTTTTACCAAGATTAACACTTGGAGGAAGCTATGGTTTGTATGCGTTTTCCCTTACAAATTTGCATACTGGCTTGTGATTAAGAAAGAAAACGGGTTGTTTTATCCAAGCACATTCCACAAAGGGACTTAATTGAGTTAATAAAATATAAATCTCATGACAACTTTAACATATGAATGGATGACCCTTTGAGGAATGCATCTGCACATTAGGAAATGCTTTCGGAAGACATCCTAGTCTATTTACAAATTTCATTCACTTGATATAAAACAGTTTGTTGAAAAGTGTACACAATTTCACACCAAACAGCAAACCCCAGATGGTTTATGGTCTATTAATCGCAGCTCGTTGGGACTCGTGCGGTTCCAACGTCCGATCGCCGAATGTCCGGCAGGCGTCCGTTGCACAACGTAGTTATTTGGCGAGGCCGAAGTCCCGCGGCCACAGGCCAATGTGCCGGGACGGTGACTGCCTATCTCCGTCGTCACGCTCAAATATTTAACGTCCAATTAACACCTACGAGACGTGACATCCCGGAGAAATGCTCTTTTGGAAATTTGAAAGTCTTTTAGGAGATTTTGTTCTTTATTCAGCAGGATTGTCTAAGACCTAATATTCATCCAATACGTTCAGTCCGTTCAGTCGACTCTCGATAACTCGAACCTCAATAAGTCGAATTCCTTAACTCGAATTTTTTTCCGTTCCCTTGAGAAAATCTGCCTAAGTCGAAAAAAACCATGCGTAACTCGAATTAATTTTGCACCCGAATTTTACCTCAATAACTCGAAGTGATAGAAAAATTACCTCTACTCAAAGTTCAGTAGGTACGATCCTAGTAGGAATATTTTAAGAACTTATTTAAGAGTACGAAATAGATAGAACATAGTAGGTGATTGCGTTGAAGTATATACCAATTCTAAGCGATTTACAATAATTTAGTAGGTGTATAGTAGTGTGGTCTTCGGAAACTTGTGCCATAAAAGGTAACTTTGGGTCAGCCTCGGTGCAGAGGGCAGTGTTGGAGTACTTATGCTACTATTGCTCTGAAAATTGCAATAGAGGTCGAAATGGCAGTCTACGTGACCTGTTATAAGACACGGTTTTCCGCAAATGATATCATGGTTAAGTTTGAGTAGAGTAGTGTAACCGTAGAAGTCGTCTAAAAATTGAGTACCCTGATAGGAACAAGAAAACATTTTCTTCTCTTTGTAAAAAAAATTTGTATTAAATTCTCATGAAATTGCTAAGCAGAAAGTTCTCCACAATAATACCTGATAGTGTCTGGAAAAACCCCTCAGAAGTCCATCGTTGGAAGTTTTAATCGGATTCCATTATTATTCTATTCTATATCAATTTTCAAACTTTTTTTATCTTCTTGGCCATAATAGATTGTTTCTTTTTTATTTATTCCAGAAAATTTTCTTTCTGACTGTTTCATGGATGTTTTATTTTTTAGATACTTGTTAGCTACTTGTAAATTTCTTTCATATTGGTACCTACAATTTTTCACAAAACAATTACCTACACATTTATCCTATTGCATTTTGGTCCAAACTACGTAGATCAGTTCCTTTTATTTGTATAATTAAGTTGTTTAAATTGAACTAATTTGCATCTGAATAACATAGCTTTTGCCGTGTGTTAAAAAAAGCACGGTACTCTATGTATTTTATAATCATTAGTCTCTGTTCTATTTATCCAAACAATCTTCAAGCAAACCATTATCCTGCAACTAAACATCTTCTACGTATACCCAGGAAGTCCTACATGCTCACCTAGTACGAGGGGAGTGCTTACCTAGTCTTGACGAGATATTTACGAGCTCAGTGAGTTTCAATCTGGCGGGTTTTATGATCACTGCGAGTAAATGTCTTGATAGCGGCTGTCTGCTGCATAGGTTGGATAATTGGCAACTAGAAGTAAACATACGCCACGCTTCTCTTAACACTGCAATATTACCATCACGGTTAAACTTGTCTTTGTGTCTAAACTGTTTGGTTAAACTGATTGTTTGCATTATGGTGTTGTGGGGTTCAAGTGCAGTAGTTCTTTTGATTCATGTGATAAACAATATTTAGCTCTAGTCAGGAATCTGTATACTGTATATTCTTTCTTGTGATCTTCGCCCGTAAATTATGCAGAATTTGTAAATTTGAGTAGCATATCTATTGAGTCTAACTTTCCTAAAGCAAGTCAGGCAAGTTGGGCGAATTTCGGTATGTTGTTGGTGTAGCAAGACAATATAAATCGGTTTTGGGAGAAAACTATAAAAATGAATAATATTTATGGTGTATACAAACTCTCTGGAATACTTTTGAATATTTGTTCCTTAGGTCGAAACGATAAGAAAACATCATCATAAACATGTTTTCTCTCTGTACTGTAAGTGATTTCACAAAGTATCCATATCTTTCGAACCCTTTAAGCGATTAACTAACTTAGCACATAAATATTAACATATGCCTAATCTTAGCACAAAGTATCAAACTCCTAAACTTAACCCATTCAAAATTGCGACCATTTAATGTTTTCTAACATTAGCGTACAAACATTCGTCTTTCTACAAACATAAACAATCGTTCCAGAGAGGTTGTATGCACCCTGTTTAACAGTCCTATTTTGTGAATTAGTTGTCTTAAAAATGGTGCACTATGACGAAAATTATAGTTAAATAAAATTCGTGCTGGAAAGAATCACTTTAAGCTTTAGCAATGACGTTTACTATTATGAACAACTCCTGTGATAATGTTAATGCTTTGTAACAGTTAGTTTCTGATGATATAAAATTAATGTTGTCAAAAGGATTATTGTGTAAATTTTCTATGACTGATTAGTTAAATATTTCATGTCATTCTTGGTCTGGAATCCACCCCGTCTTCTGGGTTGTTATGTCCTGAATTCCATCTTTTAGAAAGTAAACTCTAATAAAGGAACGCAAATCCACGAAATCGCGAAACGAAATATGGATTCGGATTTGAGAAGTACGCCACGCCACAGACTGAATGGCCGACCATCGATGATAACTCCCTATGTAGAGTTATTATACATCGATGTGGCCGACTCGGACTCACCATCACCAACCACTATACTCTGAACCACCCCTAACATTTTAAATGATAGTTTATAACCTCAAAATGACCAATCCCATAAACCATAATTTATTACGGCACCGGACTTCCACCTGCAACAATGCACGTTGTGAAGCACCAACGGAAAGGCATAATTGTTGTAGAGAGTTAATTAATGGAAAACCGGCCGAAATATAATGTCATCAGGCGAAGAGGAAGCCACGGCGTCCTTGATAACGCGGCGGACATGGATACAGACCGGAAGTGCTGGTGACACCGCGTATGAACACGAGGGTGGTATAGTAATTATAGGTAATTTGTAGGTAATTCCAGTAAAAGCACGCCACCCCCAGTCACTGCGGTGTAATTGATCTAATTAGGTGTAATTAACTGAATCTTAGACCCGCATTGGACGTGTAACGGGGTTTACACTTGTTTTATGTAAAAGAATCGGTTGGACATAGAAATAGTTAGTGATCTACTACTTTTTTAATGAAGATAGTGGTGGTGGCCGTGTTCACCTTAAATTCGCACCTCAGGTCTATGTGTGGAACGGATACAGCAAAGGGGGATACAATAATGTACAGTATTGATACTTTTTAGAGACACGGGGTCTCGAATCCACGACATGGCTGTCGCTGTCTTGGCTTCAAAGACCAATGACCAAGAACAGCTGGTCCCAGTTTTAAATCATTGAAAATTTATAAACTTGTCTCAGAATTGAACCCATAGCCCTGGAGAATATTAGAGTTATTTGGTATCCAATGTGAAAATCCTTATGTTGTTTGAAATTTGAAATGTGTTAAATGAAAGCTTATTTCATAATTTTTGAAACCGGGACTAAATAACAGCATAATCATCTCTTTTAAATTAAAATTGTATTTATTAATTTATTGCTAGAAAACTGAATACAATATGCCATTTACATTGTGCCATAAAATGTTAACTTTAATCTTAACAATATATTACATTTTTGCCTTTAATAATTGTAACAAATACATCACGATTCAATACCAATCTTGTTAACTAGGCACTTCATCCGTGTAGCACATTATGACCGAGCTGCTACTTTTATGATAGACGTAACTCTCAACCGAAAATATAGGAATAATGCTCCATAAAAATTCATATTAGCGTTATAAAACCTATAGCAATTTGTTTACCGAGTAAATTAAATGCTCGGTTTATGAGGTGTTTTAAAATTAACTCTGGCATATTTTGATGGCAAGCGGGTGCTTTTTATGCCGAAGCACGGCCCCTCTGGATCGGTGTGTGCTTTATGAATTGGTTTCCCTTATCCGGTTCATATCTATTGGTTATAAAGACCGCAATTTAATAAACTTTGTGGCACAGGTGAGGTTTTTACTTCTTTTCATAAGTTATGCCCTGAAACAACCCTTAAGTCATTTCCATCCTGTGGTTTATACGAGTGCGCTTGGCTACGTATGAACTGTTGCAGGACATTTTTATGGGGATTTTTATGGGATGTATTTGTCAGTGTAAAATTATCGCTGTGTGGTTATGGTAAATCTGCTCTGTAGAAACTTTCATTGCATATGAGAATTCTAATAACTGAGGAATTCATTAGCGGTTCAGATGGAAAGTATTTACTTTTGCAATTACAAAACTCCATGTAACCACTGAATTTATACACTTTAAAGGTCCATTTCCTATCCTGCGACTGTTACGGACTGCTCCGTGAGCAGTTCAGTCGCGCGGCTGTAACGAATTTATAGTTTATACATACGAATTTTGAGGTGTGTACCTTCATAGATGATTCAAAGTTGATGGAACTGGTTCGTCACCAACCATACGTTCACCCCCAATACTTGAAGAAGATGTCTCTGAATAAGAATACTCTGAAACCCCTATTTTCACCGTACTATGAACAATGGATTAGTTTGTTCATTGTTTTTTACCATGCACATTAATAATTCCTTTTCCTCCTTTTCTCCAAGTAATATATTCGCTGCCAACTGTGCTTATTCCATGACGGTCAATAGTGTAATTTCACTAGTTCACTATTTCACCAGCCGTGGGAGTCGTAGGAGTCGCGGCATAGGAATTGAGACAAGCGTCTCCAGCCGTACGGCTCTAGACGCGCGGCTAGAGTCGTAACAGTCGCAGGATAGGAAATGTACCTTAACTTTTCCATCTGGTACACCATCCGAAAATATATAGTCAAATAAGTCGCTAGCACACAGGCTAAAATCTCATTTTCTCTTAAGATTACTGTTATCGTGACATAAAAGATTCTGTGACTTGCAATACGTTTTCAGTTAGGCTAGGTTACAGAACTGTATTTGACAGGCATTTTTAATTTACACCACCACACTCTTTCGGTGGCTTAATTGAACTGCGTCTATTTTAACTATAAAACTCGCTACAACACATGTGAGTTAAGTATGTATGACCATGGTGATGATTATAGAATAAGCAATTCTCTACAGTAAGGAACACTTAAACACTTAAACAATATAAACCACAAACATTGAATAACCTACCTATTGGTCTAAGATATGAATTTATTACATAATCGTCACATTGGCTACAAACGACTACCCAATATAGAACAATGACAACACAACTAACAGCAGCAAGTCTCATCAATGTCTCATATCTCGGGACACACAGAGACGACTGTAGACTCCGACATCGGATACGAGTCGTGGGACCGACGCTATTGATACGTCAAAATTAATGGGTGGAAACCGAAAACAGCGAAGCGCTGAGTCACCCAGGCAAGTTTATGGTCGCCATGCTACGCCTGACATGACAGACAGATACGGTCTCACGGAGGCTGCATTCCACAGGATCTATCATATGCAAATCTCGTCATTACATGGGCAAACGTGATCCTCAGTGTCCTCGCCCTCTGGCCGAAATAGCTACTGCTGGGAATGGTCCAGGCTATAGACAGAGCTCTCGAGATTGTGTGGTTGTACATGAACAAGTAGAAGATATAGTAAGTAGGATGTAGTAAGTAGGAAATGTATAAGTGAAGAACAAGTAGAAGTAGTATTACGTATTGACGCTGTTTGATATTTGGAATTCGTTAACAGGATGATTAGAGTGGTCAGCTGAATCGATGACCGTTCCCGTTCGAACGTCTTCGAGACACACTCCCATGTATAAATCCGATAACACACTTATATCTATAGAATTGCTTGAACTGAACTATCCGATTATCTAACCATACAATTATCTAACTACCCAGGCTGGGCAATAACTATCGAAATATCCAGCTTTCCAACTAATGTGCAACTACTCACTATACACTATCCAACTTATCAATTGCCCAACAATATTAATATTAAACTATCCAACAATCGAACTACCTAAATATCCATCTGATAAATAATGCAACTAATCAATTATACAAATATGCAACTACTAAACTCTCTATTCAACATTCCAGAAACCCAAACCCCCAACCATTGAATTGTCCTACTATCAAACTACCCAACTAACCATCAAACCTTTCTAACATTCAAATACACGACAATTAAAACTGATTAATCAGAGTAGTTCATTATGAAACCATACAAATAAGAACTATTCTACTATCCAACTATTTGACAATCTAGCAATTTACCTACCCAACTATTGAAGTGCCCAATTATCCGGTTCTCATTCAAATATTCAACTACCCAAACAATGGTACTCTCCAAATTATCCAACAGCCTCACTATCCAACCATCGAACTATCCAGTTACCCAACTACCCAAACAATGGTACTCTCCAAATTATCCAACAGCCTCACTATCCAACCATCGAACTATCCAGTTACCCAACTACCCAACGACTCAACTATTTAACTATCCAACTATCCAGTTTCCCAACTACCCAACGACTCAACTATCCAACCATCCAACTATCCAGACCGACCACAACATTATGCGAGGTATAGCGTACAGCGTATAGCGAACATCCCAGAGTGTTGCATTCCTCACGTTCTCGCACGTTGCGAATCAACAGCTGGATCTGCTGAGATACAATCTGCACTGTCAACACGTCTTCATTACCTCAAACACTTCTTCACCATTTGAATTTCCAAGTTCCGTAACAAATTTGGCGACGCGACGATCAGTCAGGTGTCGAGTGATGGATAAGGTGAAGTCTGACGGGAGGGTGCTGTAGCTGACATTCCGGCGGGAACGGCGATGGGCGGCGGAATTGGCGCGAATCTAACTGGGCGAGTTGTGACTCAAAACTTAGTATAACCAATACGGGTTTATGGTAATGGTATATACTTCATTTGTGGTAAGTAAGGTAAATAGGATGTTACATCCGTACAATTGTATATTCCATCATGAAGGATTAAATGGCTATTTTCGACACGGATAACAGGGAATGAAGGAGGATCGGAAACAAATTAGCCCGACTGATTTTTTACCATTTTTTACCACACCGAAACACACTTTTTTACGCATAATTTACCTAAAGGTATGCGATAGTTTACAAACAAAAATATCATTGTAAAATGTAATTTAAAATCATGTTGATTACCATAAATGGTTTCCACTTAAATTTTCAATTTCAATAATTTGAGCAGCTTAGTCTTGCCATCAAATGCGACCAGACCGTACTGTTATTTATATGCATTAAGTATTTTTCCACCAACACAATAATACAATAATTCAAATACTAATTAGTCAAATATTTTTATTTTTTTTTTTTATTCATATGAATGTTGGTATTTAAGATTTTATTGTAAGAAATAAACAATGAGACCAAATGATCAACAAAAAAACATGATTAACGATATGATATTCATTTTATTAGTCGGGAATGTTTTCATTAGTAAAATCAGCGGACCAATTTTGAAGTGAGACAGCTGTACAACAATATTATTCTCAAAACTAGCTGATTCTTTTTGCTATGGAGAAAACATAAATATCTTTTGCCACGTAAAAACGACTGTGACAAATATGTTTTCTCTTAAACGAAAGTACCAGGGTACCGAGAATTGCTCGTAGTGTTTTATTTGTTCGAGACGTTACAAAAATAAACATAGGCCTACATAATATCTACAATATCCATGATATTATAAAATATAACTGTATGACGTTACTATACACATGTATTTAATGATGGCAATAAATGAAACATTCATTCTTAATTTACTTATAATAACGGAAATAGATTTTACTGATTGGTTATTGAACTATTTACCTAACACAATGTATTGATTAATATAGTAAATAAAACAACAATATGGTGTAGTGTATTGCAAACATTGGCTGGTATAATAACCAAAAACCTAAACAGCTGATCAGCAAGTCATCTACTCGCATGACGTGCTAGTCTCTCATTGGTTCATTGTTGTCTTGAACGGTGCAATGTATTTTCACGTTATTACGCGTTAGCTGTGGTTGTGTGTTCGTGTTGTGTTTTAGTAAGTGTTCATCATTTGTGATATATTGCATATATGTCGAGTAGTGTTCGCGAGTGTGTTGAGTAGACATTCAGTGTTAGTGTCAAGTGACTGATGGTATTTTCAGCTGATTTTCCTGTGACAACATGCATCTTTGTTCAGATATGGTTAGTATTTTCAATAACTACTATTTGCTATTATTTACCAAGCTTGTTATCCTTGCAAAAACTGAATAAAATAACGGTCGATTACGCAATGTTTTAAAGGCTACTATCCGATTATGTACAGGGTGTCCTACAAATATGTTTAGAGGTTTGATCTTATTTTTGTGTCCATTATTTATGTGTAGAAAGCTTTGAAAATATGCACAATTTATAAGGTAGGTTTCGAAAATATTTCGTGAAAATGCTAACTACTTGTAGAATCAAAATATTTTGTTGCATTTTAAAACTTAAAAATTATATTCTTTCAACATTCTTCCTTATATTTTAACCTAATTTATTTACTGCGCTGCAGTTTGGTTCTTATTGTTAATCAGCTGTTTGATTAAAGAATATTGAACTGTGAAAGGTTAACCTAACCATTTCAAGTACAATTTTAATTTTACTTATGTTCTACCAAGAAGGTATTTTAATATGAATTTTAATATGAATTTTAATATGAATTTTAACATGGCTTAATATGAGACCTTTAATATGACTTTTTATATACAGAAGTAAACAATAAGAAGAGTTGTGATTGTAATAAATAATAGAAGCAGTAAGACATTTTTTTACAATTCTACCGGTTTGTAACAAATGATTTGTCCACATTGTTATTGTTGGTCTAGGTAGTTACCCCTAGATGAAATGAAATGAAAATCCTTTATTTCAACAGGCAAAGTTACGGCCACATGGCCCTTTCTTACACTTAACCTGCATACATAATAGATAGGTAACTTTAAAATTGTCTGCTTATGTAACGTTACCAATAGCAATATTTCATTCACATAATACCTAAATTTTTGCTAAGCATTGATTAGCATTCCTCAAACTTTCAGTTTCAGTCAACCTACAATAAGGAGGGTCAAATTATGTTATTATGGCTTGATAAATATTCTTAAATCAAACAGCTGTTCAACAATAAGAAATTATTTAAAGGAAGCAAATAAATACAGTTTTAATATACTGACCATTTGACCATTATGATTCTACAAATGTTAGGAAGCTGAAACAGAAAATTAATTCACAGAATACTTTTGATCCTACCTATAAAGTGGGCAAAAATACGGGGGTACAGAAATATAAGTAAAAAAAACAAGGTTGGTATTAGTGTTAGGCATATATTTGAAGTCGTTTTACCCCTTACACCCAAATTACATCATTGGTTAAGCTATAGCTGTAGGTAGGCTTTGAAAGATTTATTATGTGAAAACCACATTTGAAGGGGGGGGGGTGTCGTATTGAAATTATGTTCAAGCAGTCAGTTATGTTATGGATTTATTGATTAACTAAATAGGTTACATTCAAGCAACTCAAATGAAGATACTTCGTAATATATTCCGAAGAAATACGGGTGTACATTAATATTTTTTCGTATATTTTAGCATACTGTAGATAAAACATACTCCCCCAAGTAGATTTCTCATCCTTATCCAACAGCTGAAGACAATTTTATTGTTAGTTCTGTACGGTTTATGTAGAGGTCGTGTTTTGTTTACAATTTGTTTCCCGTTATTACAGCCATTTAAAACCTCGTTTAACCAAATAATACGATCTAATTATAAACAATAACTTGTCCCCTAGTTATATAACCAAACAGTAAAGCACAAATCAAGAAATTAACCCTAAAATAATAGAAACAAAGTTTCGTCGACACTAGCGCCCATGTGTCACGTACATGAACTAAACACGAGAAACGTGCTTCAAAATTTACAATGGGATGAGAAGTCTACTTGTGTTGGTTAGTCTATGATTTTAGGTATGTTCTGTTCAGTATTTTTGTTGACAAAAATATTAATAACTTTACCTTCGGTTTTGTAAAATCTTAATATTTGAAACACATTTTTCATTGTATCCGAACCATAACGATGTAAATAAAATCTTAAATTGCGAGTAGGCAATAACAAATTGTGAAAGTATATTTTATTGGAACGTGTTTAAGAAAATATCTTTGTCATAATTTCGATAATTTGTTTAAAATATCATATAAATACAATAAATGAATTGTAGATCTATTACCTCCTTTAGGACATCTCTGTAAAGACCATCTGTTAGTGTAGAGCTTGTCGAAGCGTAAGAAATGTAAAATCAATTTTGTTTGCAGGTTTGGTTGCAGTCGTACCAAAGG